>NC_061828.1:26808400-26823400 GCF_019202785.1 Penaeus chinensis | reverse complement strand
ATCGTCCATCAATGATAAGATCAACAATAACAAAGAAAAAACAGGGGAAATTTCATAAGGCAAAAAAAAGTTAATTGAATCAAATATGCGCATGTGTTTTTCCGCGGCATAATCACTCATATCATAATCCTCATTAGCATCATTAATGTCATCATAGCCAGGCTCATTACAACAGTGAGAAAAAAATCGAAAGTTAATTCGTCATTTCTAATTTCCAGTTATCTAAGCTAAATAGTTGCTTTGACTCTCGTTAGTTCAGGTCATTAAGGGAATTGTCAGCTCATGATGATTAAAATCTTCATTGATTTCCACGTCAACAGGGCGATTTTTGTTTTTAATTACTTTTCGAAATACAGAGCTCTCCTTTTCACTTTCATATTGGTTTGGATAGAAACAAATATACGTTCACAAGAATAGACATACGCATCCGTACACACACACACACTCTCACGCACACTCGCACACGCACACACACGTTCTTCTTATCACAATGATAACGACAAAAATAACGACTATAATAATGACCAAAATAATAAAAAATTATAAAGAAAATAATAATGTAAAAAATAACGAAAAATATACGACAATAATAATGACATAAATAACAACAAAAATAAAAACAATATTGATGACATTATAAATAAAATTGTAAAATGAACGATACAAATATGACTATAACAACGGCAAACGATAATAACAATGGCAAAGCTAACGACAATGATACTGGCAAAACTAATAAAAATAATAATGACAAAAATATTGACAATAATAATGATAATGATAAATACAATAATTATGATATTGATGGCAACAATAATAATGACAATACTAATGAAAATAATAATGACAATAATAATGACAATAATAATGACAATATTAATGACAATTATAATGATAATAATGACAATAATAATAACATTAATACTGACAATACAAATAACAATTCTAACGACAATAATAATGATAATAATAATAACAATAATAATGACAAAAACAATGACAATATATATGACAATAAGAATGACAATAATGACAAAAATAATAATAATAATAACGACAATGATAATGACAATCTTGATAATGATAACGACAATAATAACATTAATAATGACAATAATAATAACATTAGTAATGACAATAATAATGACAATTATAACTAAAATGACAATAATAATGACAAAATAACGACAATAATAATGACACTAATAATAAAAAAAAAAAAATGACAATATTAATGACAATAATAACGACAATAATAATAACAATAATGACAATTATAACGACAATAATAATGACAGTAATAATGACAACAATAATGACAACAATAATGAAAATAATGATGACAAAAATAAGGATTGTGATAATGACAATAAAAATGACAATTATAACGACAATTATAATGACAATAACAATGACATTAATAGTGACAATAATAATGATAATAATAATAACAATTATGTTGACTTAAATATAATGACACTGATAATAGCAATATTTAAGACAAAATAACAACAATAATAATGACAATAGTCATGAAAAGGATAATGGCAAGAGGAATGACTAATATAACGACAATAATATTTACAATAATAATAACTTTAATGACGACTACAATAATAATGAAAATAATAACACAAAAAAACAATGGTAATGACAATCATAATGACAAAATTATCGACAATAATAATGACATTAATTATGAATATTATTATAACAATGATAAAGATAATAATAATGACAATAATAATGAATATAATAACGACAATAATCATGCAAGGATAACGACAATAATAACTACTATAATGATGACATAAATAATGACAATTATAATGACAATATTAATAACATTGATAGTGACAATAATAACGAAAATTATAATGACAAAAATAATGACAATAACAATGACCAAAATAATAATAACAATGAAAATAATAACATGAATTATAATTTACAATATTACGACAATAATAAAGATAATAACAACGACATAAATAACTACAATATTCACGACAATAATGATGACAGTGATAAGGCAATACTAACTGCAATGTTAGCATCAATATTTCTGACAATAATAATAACAATAAGAATGACAATTCTAATGACAATAATTATGACAATATTAATGACGATGATAACGACAATAATGATAACGATGATAATGACAATACAAACGAAAATAATATTAACAACAATAATGACAATAATAATGATAATGATAACAACAATAATGTAAATAATAATGACAATGATAACGAAAATGATACTGACAATGGGAATTACAACAACAATAATTAATAAAATAATAATGAAGAAACTAATGACAATAATAATAATAATGATAGTAATACTGACAACAACAATGACATTACTAATGACAATAACATTTTTGACAATAATAATAATAATGATAGTAATACTGACAACAACAATGACATTACTAATGACAATAACATTTTTAAAAATTGGACAATCATAATAACATTAACACTGGCAACCATAACTAAAATCATAATGAAAAAATAATTAATACTGATAATAAGAACGACAATATTTTTGACAATAAAAATGACAAAACTAATGACAATAACGACAATAATAATAACAATGATAATGATAATTACCAATGTTAAAAATTATAATGACGAAATAATGACCATGCTAACAGCAATATTAACAGCAATAAATATTACATTTAGTGACAACAATAATGACAATGAAAATGACTATTATAACCAAAAAATATTGACAATAATAATGACAAATATACAACAAATATAGAAAATAATAATGACAATAATTTTAATAATAATATAATCAATACTGATAACAAAAATGCTGACAATAACAGACAGAAATAACGACAATAGTAACAATAATAACGATATTAATAATGACAATAATAATGACAATAACAATTAAAACAACAGTAATGATGACAAAAATAATGACAACACTAATGATAAAATAATAATGGCTATAATATTGACAATAATAATGACAGTAATAATGACAAAAATATTAACAATAAAAAATTACAATAATAACGACAAAAATAAAGAAAATAATAACGAAACTAATCATAACAATGATAACGACGGTAATAATGACAATTATAACAAAAATAATAATGAAAATTATGAAAATCAAACGAAAATCACAATGACTATAATAACGACTATAATAACGATAATAATCATGAAAATAATAATGATAATCATAACTATATTAGTAATGAAAAAATACCAATAATAATGACAATAATAATAACAATGATAAAAACAGTAATAATGACAAATATCGAAGAAAATAATAATGACAATGATGATGGGAATAATAAAGACATTAATAATGACAACAATAATCATGACAACGATAAATGCAATAATAATGACAATAATAATGACAATAATAATGACAATAATAATGAAAATGATAACGACAACAAAAATGACAATAATCATGATAACAATAACAACAATAATAATGACAATAAAAATGACAACATGAAAAATAATAACGCCTGTGTTAATGAAAAAAATAACGACACATTTAACAACAATACTACTAACAAAGATATTGACAATAGTAATGACAAAAATAATATCAATAGTAATGGCAATGCTAAAGGTAATGATAATGAGAATAATGACAATAATAATTTATTTATTAAAGAAAAAAATAACGAAAATAATAATGGCAATAATAATGATAATAATAACGAAAATTGTAATGACAATGATAATCACGATAATAAAAAAATAATTTCAAAAATATGAAAATAATGAAAATAATGACAATGACGACAATAATCATGACAATAATAATGTCATTGATAATGACAAAAGTAATGACAATAAAAAAATCACCAATAACGACAATCCTGATAACAATACTAATGAAAATAATAATGAAAATGTTTATGACACTAATAATGACAATAATGATAACAATAAGGACAATGATAATGACAATACTATTAATAATGATAATAGCAATAACAATAATGATAATAATAGCAAAAACAATAATGACAATAGTAATGACAAAACTAACGATAAAAATAATAATAATAATAATAATGTCAATATTTAAGACAATCATAAGGAAATTGATATCGGCATTAACAATAATAGAATAGCGATAATAATGAATAATAATGAAAATATAGCGACGAAAATAATGGCAATAATAATAACAGTAATAATGACAAAAATACCAATAATAATAATGACAATAGTGATGACAAAAATGACGACAATAATAACTATAGGAATAGTGACAATAATCATGAAAATAAAAAGGAAATATTAATGACAATAATAATGTGAAAATTACAAAAAAACAATCATGACAAAAATAACGACAATAATAATAACATTGATGATAATAATGTAAAATATCAAAATAATAATCACTATATTAACGACAATAATAACGATAATATAAAGACAGCATGACGTTAATATTAACAATAATAATATAAAAGATGACGACAATAATAATGACAAAGATAGAGAAAATAACAACGACAATGATAATAACAAGATTATTGTAAAAAATATAAACAATAATATAATCATAACAAAAATAACGACAACAATAATCATTTCAATAATGACAATAATAATCTAAAATATAATGACAAAATAGAATAATAATAAAGACAGTATTAATGAAAATAACAATATCAACAACAATAATAAAGATAAAAATAACGACAATAATAATGACAATAAAAATGACAAAAATATTGAGAATAAGAATGACAAAATAACGCCAATAATAATAGCAATGCTAACAAAAATGATAGTGACAAAAATAAAAATAATGACAACAATAATGACGTAACGAAAATAGTAATAACAATAATAATGACAGTAATAATAACAATAATAATGAAAATAATAATACCTATAATAATGCCAAAAATAGCGAAAATAATGATAACAATAATCCTGAAAATGATAACCACAATAATAATGACACTAAATATAAAAATAATAGCAATGATAATGACAATTATAAAATAATAATCAAATAGAACGACAATAATGACATTAAAAATAACAAAAATGATAATAAAAATAATGACCATAATTACAATTATAGGGATAATTATGATGAAAATAATAATGACAATAACAAAGACAATAACAAAGACAATAATCATGACAATAATAACGACATTATTGACAATAACAATGACAATACTTCTACTATAATATTAATGACATTGATAATGACAATTATAACGACAATGGTCATTACAGAAATAATGACAAAATAACGACAATAATAATTGCCTTTCTAATTACGAAAATATCGACAATAATAATTACCTTTATAATTACGAAAATATCGACAATAATAACGACAATGATAGCGACAATTATAATGACAATAATAATGACAATATTAATAAAAATAATAACAGGAATGACAATAAAAATGACAATATTAATACAAAATAATAACAGGAATGACAATAGTAATGACAGTTCTAACGATAATAAAATTGACAATAGTAATGACAGTAATAACAACAATTATCTTAAAGAGATAACAACAATAATAATGACAATGATAAGGATAATAATAATGACTATTAATATAAATAATTATGACAATAATGATTATAATAACAATTATAACGACAAAAATTTTGCAATAATAATGAAAAAATATCGGCAATACATAACAAAAATAAAAATAATAATAACGAAAATAGTAATGACGACAATAATGACAATAAGACAATAATATTATAACCAAACTAATGACAAAAAATACCGACAATAATGGCATTTAACAATAACAAATAACCACAATAATAATGACCATTATAACGACACTAATAATGACAAATATAATAACAATTGTAATGACAATAATGAATAAATTATCGACAATAATGACAATAATAAACACAATAATAAAAATATCGCCAATATAATGAAAATAATAATGATGATAATGACAATAACAACACAAACAATGAAAATAATAACGACAATAATTATGACAATAATAACGACAATGATAATGACAATAATATTGACAACGATGATAGAAAAGGAAAAATAATGACAATAATATTAACAATGATAATGACAATTATAATAACAATTATAACGACAAAAATAATGACAATAATAATATCTATAATAATAACAAATACAACGACAGTAATAATCGAAATAATAGTAACAGAATTTCCTTTAAAAAACGACAATGATAATTATGATGATAATGACAATAGTAATGACATAAAAAACTACAATGATAATGTCAATAATCATAGCAATAATGACAACTATTACGACAATAACAATGGCAAATACAATATTAATGAAAATAATGACAATATTATTGGGAATGATAACGACAATCATACTGACATGAATAATGACAAAAATAATGATAATACTGACAATGATAATGATAATGAAAATATTATTGACAATAATACTGACAATAACGGCAGAAATAACGACAATAATAATGATAACAATCACGACAACAATAATGAGAATAATATTGACCATAAAAATAAGTAATAATAACAGTGATAATGACAATTATAACGACAATAATAACGAGAATAACAATAACATTAATATTGACAATAATAATGACAATGCTAATGACAATCATAATGTGGGTGTTAATGACAATAATTATGACAATAATAATGGTAATAATTATAACGATAATAATAGCAATAATAATGATAATACCGATAATAAAAATGACAATATTAATAACACAATTAACGGAAATCATAATAACAGTAATAATGACAAGAATATTGACAATAATGATAACAGAATATTGGCATTTATAATGAAAATGATAAAATAAAAAATACAAAAATACGACAATAATAATGAAAATGATATTGACTTTAAAAAATACAATAATATTGTAGAAAAAAAACGACAAAATTACGGCGATAATAATGACAATAATTATTATTATAACAACCACACTAACAAAATTAATTGTGACAATTATATTATAGGATATTACGACAAAACTAATAATGACAATAGAAATGACAGATAATAATGATAATAAAAACGACAATAATAATGACAATTGTAATGAAATATAATAATAACAATAAAAAGCGATCATAATAATAACAATATTCATGACAATAAATGACAATGATAAGTCCCCATTAATGACAATAATACTTTTAAAATATCGACAATGATTAATGATAATAATAATGACAATAGTTATAAAATAACAGCATTGATAAAAATAATGACAATAATGATAACCGAATAACAGCAGTAATAATGGCAATTATATATAAAATAATTATGACAGTATTAATGACCATAATAATGACAAAAATATGAACAATAATATAAATATAACGCCAAAATTATCAGCAAATAAAATGATAATAAAAATGACAATAATGTCAATAATAATGAAAATAATAATGATGACAAAAACAACAATAATAATAATGACACAAATAATGACAATGATAACGACAATAATCTTGACAATGCTAGCAACAGTAATAATAATAATAACAATATCAATGACAATAAAAATGAAAATAATTCTGATAATAATAGCGATAATAATAATGACAATGTCATTGACCATAATAATGGCAATAATAATGACAATGATAGCAATTATAACGACAAAGAGAATTTCAATAATAATGACAATATTATTGACAATAATAATGACACAAATAATGATATTGATAATACAGACAATAAAAAATAGTAATGATAATGACAATTAATGACAATAATAATGACAGTAATAATAATAATCATCGCAATAATAAAGAATACCATAATGACATTAATAATGATAATAATAATACTACGATAACAACAATAATAATGACAATAACAACGACAATCATGATATTGGCAATAATAACAATGACAATAATAATGGTATTGACAATAATAATGGTGACACTAATGACAACAATAATGATAATGAGAAGGACAATTATTACGAGAATAATAATGACAATTATAACAATGGTAATGACAATAATAATAATAATAATGACAAAAATAACGACAAATATTATGGCAATAAGAGTGATAAGGATAACGAAAATAATAACAATAATAATGACAATAATAATGACAATAAAAATGACAATAATAATGACAATAAAAATGACAATAATAACTACAATACTTAATGACAATAATCATGAAATGATAACGACAATAACAATAACAATAATAATGACAATTGTGATGATAATAATAGTGACAGTGATAATGACAATCATAACGACATTGATAATTACAATAATAATGGCAAAAATAACGATAATGATGACAAAAATAATGACAAGAATAATGACAATGATAGTGACAATTATAACGACAATATATATGACAATGATATCGACGATAATAATGACAATAATAATAATTATTGTAACAATAATAGTGACAAAAATAATGACAATATTAATGACAGTAATTATATCAATAAAGACAAAAATAACGAGATTAATCATTATTCCTATAATCATATAATGACAATAATTATGACAATAATAATGAAAATTATAACAATAATAACAACAATTATAATGACAATAATAATGACAATCATAATGACAAAAATAACAACAATAATGACAATATTAATGATAATAATAATAACAATAACAGTGAAAATAATAATGACAATTATAACAATAATAATGATAATGACAATAATAATAATAAAATAACGACAATAATAATGACAATAATAATGACAATGATAACGACACAAATAATGACAATAATAATGACAATAATAATGACAATGATATTGACAATAATAATGATAATAATGACAATGATAATCACAATTATAACGACAATGATAACCAATGATAATGACAATACTAATAACAATCATAATAACAAAAACAACGACAATAATAATTATAATAATGACAACTATAGTAATGATATAATAATGATAATAATGAAAGCAAAAATTAGAATAATAATGACAATAATAATGATTTTGTGACGCCAGTAATAACGACAGTAATAACGACAATGTTAATGACAATAAAAATTATAATCATAATGATAATAATAACGGCAATAATAATAATGCCAGTAATAATAGCAATGATGATAACACCAGTAATAATGATAATGAGTGATAATGATAATGATAACAATTATGATAATAAATGATATTGATGATTATAATAATAATAATGGAAATGATGTTGATGATTTTAATAATAATTATAATAATAATGATAATAAAAATATTATCCTTTTTATTATCATTATTATCATAGTAATAATAACAGATATAATGATTATTATTGTTATTATTATAGAAACAATAATGTTAAAAATAATAGTTATTATTATTATCATAACAATATTGAGGATGAGAATGAGAATGATGATGCTAATCATAATTATGATAACAATAGTATTGATAATGATAATGATAATAAGAAGATGAACAATAATAGTAATGACAATGATAATGATAATGATAATAATAACAAGAGTAAATATACTGATGATAGTAATAATAACAAGAGGAAATATACTGATGATAGTAATAATAACAAGAGGAAATATACTGATGATAGTAATAATAACAAGAGGAAATATACTGATGATAGTAATAATAACAAGAGGAAATATACTGATGATAGTAATAATAACAAGAGGAAATATACTGATGATAGTAATAATAACAAGAGGAAATATACTGATGATAGTAATAATAACAAGAGGAAATATACTGATGATAGTAATAATAACAAGAGGAAATATACTGATGATAGTAATAATAACAAGAGGAAATATACTGATGATAGTAATAATAACAAGAGGAAATATACTGATGATAGTAATAATAACAAGAGGAAATATACTGATGATAGTAATAATAACAAGAGGAAATATACTGATGATAGTAATAATAACAAGAGGAAATATACTGATGATAGTAATAATAACAAGAGGAAATATACTGATGATAGTAATAATAACAAGAGGAAATATACTGATGATAGTAATAATAACAAGAGGAAATATACTGATGATAGTAATAATAACAAGAGGAAATATACTGATGATAGTAATAATAACAAGAGAAGAGGAAATATACTGATGATAGTAATAATAACAAGAGGAAATATACTGATGATAGTAATAATAACAAGAGGAAATATACTGATGATAGTAATAATAACAAGAGGAAATATACTGATGATAGTAATAATAACAAGAGGAAATATACTGATGATAGTAATAATAACAAGAGGAAATAAACTGATGATAGTAATAATAACAAGAGGAAATATACTGATGATAGTAATAATAACAAGAGGAAATATACTGATGATAGTAATAATAACAAGAGGGGATAATAACAATAACAATACTAATGCTAATGCCAATACTACTATCCCCTCGTGCAACGTCTCGTGCAAGGGCCTCCGAAACCTGCGCTGGATAAGGTTTCATTAGAGTTACTGATCCCTTGCTATCCTTTCAGGCTTCTTCAGAATTTCGCTCAAATGTTTGGTAGTTTTTTTCCTTGTTTATTTGTTCATTTGTTTGTTTGTTTGCTCGTGTGGCGGGTGCTTGTGTATGCCCGGTTGTATATGGGTTGTTTTATTTGTAATGTGTTTGTTGTTGTGTGTTTGTTTGTCGTAGGTTGGTAGGAGAATTTGCATGACTGAGAGACTGTATAACGAACTGATATATTTAGGATGGGATTTAGGTCATCGAGATAATGATGAAGAGATATATGCAAATGAATTCATTATCACACTAAAAGTGACTTAGGACGGGATGAAGCTAATGAGTTCATAGATCAGAACGTTCCCTAAATATATGCAAGACCATCTACGTATTCATATTTTCTAAATCTGCGGTAAAAAAGAAAACGCGCATGCAACATCATATAACATCCAAGTATATAACTTCTCGAAGGCTGTCCGGGAATACGGACGTGTTTAATGAACTCAGGTGGTGATGTATTCTCAATTTCCCCTGTTGCACTGCCTCTCATACATATGCTGGTAAAGAGGCTATGCGAAATGCTTACACCATGGCGGCAGGAGCGCTTGCTGGCAATCCCGCCGCCACGGTAAGCACCGAGTGTCAGACAACTCAATGAGACAGCCGTAAAAAAGCTGACACAGGCCGGGCCATATCTAGAAGGCCCGGGCGAAGCTAGAACTTCGCAAACCAAACCCCCCCCCCCCCTCATACATACCCACTGCGCACGCCCATCGGAGTAAGAGAAAACCCGTCCACGTAGATATTTCCGCTGTCTCCTGTGCCACGTCTTGACACGAATGGACAAAGGTACCTAGAGAGCCCATTGAGGGAGCTGTACAAGCATAAACGAGTGAAAGTCCTATAACACAGAATCCGATACCGTAGCCTATGCCCCTAACGCAGGGATTCTTAATCTGGGGTCCATGGATGGGTTTCAGGGGGTCCGTGAGGATCAGATCAAAAGAATATTCCTATGATTGTGTGTTTTTTAGATTGTCTACTTTAAAATTTAATAATACTTATCTCATATGAATGAGATAATCAAATAAATAAAGTACATTACACCCACTGCATGCAAGGTTGTGGTTATGTGAATATTTCTAAGGAAGGGGATCCATAGCCTTCATCAGATTCTTAGAGTCCGTCACGCTAAAAGGGTTAGTGAATAACTCATCTCGTTCCCCATTACAACGCCGACAATTCACACAATAAAATACGTGTGAAAAAAAACTAATGATACGAAAAAAAGAACAGTTTTGTCTCGTTTAGAACATGAACGAGACACCCTCCAACACTCGCCTGAGGCTTCAATCCTCCGGGAGAAGAGCCAAAAGCCATCAAAGTCAAAGTATCAACGGAGGGGAAAGAGACCTTTGTAAGCAGAGAGTTCACGAGAAGGCATTGGTGTACCCGCCACACAGGCACACACACACACACACACACACACACACACACACACACACACACACACACACACACACACACACACACACACACACACACACACACACACACAGGGATTCAAGCGCCTTCATCTGCCATGGAGGTTTTACGGCGTAAGTTTCAGCGGGGATTCGAGTCTGTTTAAAAGGCGTTGACAGAACACAAGGACAGTTTGGTGAGATCTAGACTGTGGCGGTGTGGGAGAAAGGACGCGAGGACGGCGGGAATGGAAATGAATAAATGAGTAAGAATATGTTGCTGAAAAATGATAGCGAATGTTTATTTATTTTTGTGTATGTGTGTATGTATGAATGTATGCATGTGTGTATATATATATATATATATATGTGTGTGTGTGTGTGTGTGTGTGTGTGTGTGTGTGTGTGTGTGTATACATACATATTATATATATATATATATATATATATATATATATATATATATATATATATACATATATACATACATATATACATATATACATATATACATATATATATATATATATATATATATATATATATATATTCATGTGTGTTGTTAGAAACAATAAGAAATTAAAAAAAAAACAAAAACAATTACACCTAACCCTAACATAAGGAGCCCAGCCTACGACATCCTAAAATGAGTGACGTAACCGGAGAGCAGAGACCAAAGACCAGAAGCTGTGTCAAGGCCGGAGGTTCACAGAATAGCGTGTGCGTTTGTTGACAAGCTGTTTATGTTGGATTAATGAGTGTTTGCAAGCTCAAATGCATTTATCTGTACAGGGCACATATGCACTTATACACACGCGTGCACACACTCATACTGAGTGTCTTGGTGAGTGACTGAGTATGATAGGAAGAGTGAGACACATCAATTGGAAGAGAAACGGATGTCTATCTATCTGTCTATCTGTCTATTTATCTGTCTGTCTGTCTATCTCTTTCTCTCTCCCTCTTTCTCTCTCTCCCTCCCCCACTCTCTTTCGATCTCCTATCTCTGAACTAAATGCCAAATTTATTAGAGAAAAGTAGCTCTAAGAATCCTTACATGAAATAAAAAGATAATGTTGAGTTTTTCCTATGAAGACCAGCACTGAGTGCATAACGTATATAAGAATAAGGACGCTGTTTGTAATTTGTAGTTTATTATGAGGTATATTCTATAGATGGGGATGGGAAGGAAAGAGGGTGAAAGAGACGTGAGAAAAGAAGAGAGAGAGAGGGAGACAGACAGACAGAGGCAGAGCACAGAGAAAGAGAGAGAGAGAGAGAGAGAGAGAGAGAGAGAGAGAGAGAGAGAGAGAGAGAGAGAGAGAGAGAGAGAGAGAGAGAGAGAAACAGACAGAGACAGAGACAGAGGGGGGGAGAGAAAGAGCGACTGATGTTGAGGACAAGCTTCTTTTACAGTGCGGGTCCCCGCTAATTGCTGCAAAGCCTATTATATATCATTATCATCATAAGGGGGCATACGCATGGCTGCGCTTTGCCGCGCCCAACCTTTGCCTCCACCTCCTGGGGTCCCTCCGAGCAAGCCTACATGCAGCATTCCTTCCTTCCCCCAGCACATCTTGGCAGTTCTGATCGATTTGCTTCAGCCAAGAGTTCCGTGGTTTTCCCCTTGGTCTTCTCTAGCCCATAGAGCTGAAGTTGGCGCTCTCGTATCAGACTGGTAATAGGTCTTGAATCAGTCTCATGGAGTATCCTCTGATTGGACACATGGTCCCTCCAGGTATACCCCATGATTCTGCGAAGTCACTTAGTACCAAAGGAGTCAAGACGGGCCTTCAGAGCACTGTTCAGTGTCCAGGTCTCACACCCATAGAGTAAGACCGGGATCACCAGTGCTCTGAAGAGCCTGATCTTAGTTCTCCTAGTCAAATACCGACAGCGCTAAATACTCCTATTGAGCGCCGTCCGAGTCGTCGAGTGACTTCCCGGTCGGAACCTCCGTCACTCTGCACTACACTACCAAGATAAGTGAAGCTATCCAAGACCTCAATGTTCTCGCCACAGGCATACACAGACTGAACATCGACATCCAATAAGTCCCCAAATTCCTGTACCTAGAATCCCAACGGCTTCGCCTCCTCATGCAGCGCCTCGAGAGCTACTTCCAGGACCTCCAATGTCTCTGCTAGAATCACTGAATCATCGGCAAAATCAAGGTCTGTGACCTTGAAATTACCAATTGATGCCCCACAGGAACTACGATTCACAGCACGGCCAGGTATCCAGTCCATACAAGTATTGAAAAGGGTTGGGGCAAGGACACAGCCCTGTCTCACCACGGCAGACACCGGGAAAAAGGCAGAGATGCCCTCCCCACACTTGACAGCACTCTCGGTATCTGTATACAGGGCAGACAGCAAACCAATAATCCTAGGGGGGATCCCACGGAGACCCAGTAGGCTCCAGAGACTCTCCCGGTGCACTGAGTCGAAAGCCTTCTTGAGATCAACATAAGCTGCAAGTATACCTTGTTGAAACTCAAGTAGGCGTTCAACAAGGACACGAAGTGCTAAGACCCGGTCTACAGTTGACTTCTTGGGTGTAAAACCAGACTGCTCAGGTCTCTGTGCTCGTAATAGGTGGTCGAGCATTCGTGCCAAAAGCAGATGAGCGAGGAACTTGTCTGGTACGTAATATAATACCTCTGTAGTTGCCACAGTCCCTTTGGTCCCCATTCCCTTTCAAGATAGGGATGACTAAGCCCCTTTTCCAGTCAGGAGGAATGGTATCAGTCTCCCAAACGGCAGACAGGACTGCATGCAAACCACATGGCTTCTCCACCCACCTTCAACAACTCCGCAGCAATCCCACAGACACCAGCAGCCTTTCCACTCTTCAGCCCAGAGACCACCCTTCTCACCTATTCAAAGGTATGTTATGCCTCACTGATTGATAGATCAGCCACTAGTGGCTGTGGGCCAGCCAACGGGAGCTGTGAAGAAGGGGGATCTACCCTATACAGTTGCTCAAAGTACTCAGCTCAGCGGGCCCTATGCTCACCCGGCTCTGAC
>NC_061828.1:26773400-26780900 GCF_019202785.1 Penaeus chinensis | reverse complement strand
GTGTGTGCGTGTGTGTATATATATGAATATATGTATATATGTTCATGTATACATATGTGTGTGTGTGTGCTCGCGTAGGTGTGTGTGTGTATGAGTGTGATGTGACTGTCTGTCTGTGTGAATCATATCCGGGTGGCCTCTCCCCATCCCCCGCACATGGAGCCCGAGACCCCAGGGGGCGGAGTCACCGCCGACATGGCCCCGCCTCCCTCAGCTAAACACTGACTCGTACCACCTCCTGGGCTTACAGTCGAGGTGGGCAGAGCCAGTCTCTTTTCTCGGGAGGTCAGGGGAAGTCCCCTTCCTGATAAAGGCACCAGACTTCTGTCCCAATATGCCTAATGCATACATATATTCACGCAAACACACATACATATGTAGGAGAAGGTATAGATTGATTGGCAAATATATTGATATAGATGTGTATACAAACATGTGTGTGTCTATGTGTGTCTGCTGTCTCTATGTGTGTGTGCGTGTATGTGTGTGTTTACATCTATATTAATCCTGCGTCTGCACACAAAGCATCTAATGCAAGAATGGTTTTATTCTTCCCCTTTGCCGTCGTCTCACGTCTTCTGTTTTTACCGCCGTTTCTGCCGACTCGGTGAAGATAACGCCGGCTTTTGCTCAGTTATTCGAAATGAGGCTGACTTCTGCGGCTTTAAAAGTTTCCATCATTTTTCGACCAGTTTTTCAAGATTCTGAAAACTCCTAAGTTAATACTGGAAAATCTCATTAAAAAACAGACTAATAAAGAAATATAATAAAAAATGTATAGTAAAAAATATCACAACCAACCCGTTTTAGTACATGTACTTATTGAAATTTGTTTTTATCAGAATCTCTTTTGTCTTCACTACGTCTTCCGCTCATGTAACGGTCAGGTTCTTTCCTTGTACAGTAACCTACGTGCTCTCGTAACATGGCCAAGGGGAAGCCTGTGCTTAAACATTTGGATTCGCAAAGTGCTTTAAAAGGGTGTCTAGCTGAAGCATCTTTATATGACCTTTCTTTGCTTCAGTTATCCTCATTATCTTTATTAGTTTAATTAATTATTTCAGTTAATTGGTATAGTATATGCAAGAATATTTTCAGAACGCACTAAACACTTTTTTGCATTATATATAGTGGTAAAATCTATAGAATAATTAATATTTAATTGGAGATAAAAACGTCCTATGTCCTTTTGAATAGTGGTGTAGTATGGAGCCGCTCTTCTAAATGACTAAAACTTTTTTTTTTTCTCAAAATGACTTCATATTTTCTTTATCTGTCTTTGCTTACGTAAATTATTAGATTTGGCTTTAAATAATCAAAATTTTATTGTTCTTGTTGATCTGAAAACAAAATATTTCCCGATAGTTTTTTTTTACTAATATGGAATCAGACAAGTTAAAGTTTTGTGTATATATATATATGTGTGTGTGTGTGTGTGTGTGTGTGAGTGTGTAAAAGGACATAGAGAACCTTTGTATATTGGTTTGTAGGGGTAGTCATAGTAGTGAAGGGAACACACGAGCCCATGTCCTAGGGTTCGCGCTGACTGTGGTTTCATGGGTCCGCCAACTAGCCCTATGAAGGTGGGGGGGTGGGGCGGAAGGCTCGTTATACGACCCGAGCCCGGCGAGTGCTGGTCACGAACTCATAGGTCAGACGTATATCTATATCAATATCTATATAAATATACACATATATATATGTGTGTGTGTGTCATTGTATGTATATAATGAAGAAAGTAACGGGAACCTACTTCATTAGCCCTCCCTAATTCAGTCAATGATCAAGATCTCAGAGGAACACTCGGAACAGCGTGAAGGATTTCGCCGCTTGACGACGGCTGCGGGAACATCAGCAACGATTAGAGGTCATTAGTCACATCTCTTCACTTCTGAGCTGTATGTCCTTATGTTGATATGTCTATATATATATCTATATATATGTCTACATATATATATACATATATATATATATTTTATATATATATATACATATATACACACACATATATCTGTGTATGTGTATATATATATGAATATACATATACATATATGTGTATATATATATATATGTGTGTGTGTGTGTGTGTGTGTGTGTGTGTGTGTGTGTGTGTGTGTGTGTGTGTGTGTGTGTTTATGTATATGTATATGTATATATATATATATATATATACAAATACACACACATATATTCACACATATAGATATGCATATATATACATTTATATATATAAAGATATATATATATATTTATATATGTGTGTGTGTGTGTGTGTATGTGTGTATATATATATATGTATATATATACACGCATATATACACACAAACACACACACATACACACACACATACACACACACACACACACACACACACACACACACACACACACACACACACACACACACACATACACACACACCCACACATATATATATATATATATATATGTATATATACATATATATATGTGTGTGTGTGTGTATGTCTGTGTGTGTGTGTATATATATATATATATATATATATATGTATCTATATACATATATATATGTATGTGTATCTATATATACCATATCTATATCTATATGTATCTATATGTATATATACACACATACATACCATATATGTGTGTATATATACGTGTATATAAATAGATATAGATATAGTTATATAATGCATATATATATATATTTTTTTTTTATCTCTATATATATAATTTCAGAAAAATCAACCATCAGATCCCATGTGATTTTCCTATTTCCCTTATGTTATACTACCCAAACATTGTGTCACCCTCTGAGCATTTTCATTACATCCGTAGAAACCTCAATTTGACCCTCGTTTTCTATTCTAGTTTTCCGTCACTAAGGGGGGATTATGTCAATCTTTCATCCTCAGCGAAGGAAGCCAGGATCAGCGTTGAGAACTTATTCCCTTGGATCTTGCAAGCCTCTTTTATTTTGAGGGATGGGGGCTTTTGAAAAGAAATGCCCTTTCTCATCAATTTGTGCAACTGCAGATGAGGAGACTTTTCGGATAATCAGTCAAGAGAAGGAAATAGTGTTTCCTGTCCCTCAGGAGGAAGCGACTCGAGTTGCTTCAAGTACAATTTTCCTGAAAGCTTATTCTCTGTGTAATTATGTTTGATATTACAGTGAAAACAGGATAGAAGAAGGAATAGGAAAGGACAGACAAACACACAGATACACAGACAGAAACAGAGAGATTTAATTAAAAAAAGAAAAGAAAAAAAAAGAGCACAACAAAAATAGTTAAAGGACGAAATCAGAAAATACGAAGGAAAAAAGCGAGAAAGGAAACCAAAAGAAGAGAGGGAACAATACATGGCAGCTTTCCATCGGCAGGAACTAGGCAATTTGAGTCGTGCTGTGACACTCGAGGTAAAACATGTGTTACGGCCGCCAATGACACAGGTTCCTCCAACTCGGAAAAATACAATTGAAATATCGCGAAGACTTTTCTCCATCTGAAAGCTAATGTGAATTTCAGATTTGTGTAAGAGAGTAATGGGTATCTTGTGTTTTATCGTTTAGGAAGAGCTTCGAGAGAGAGAGAAAGGGAAGGAAGAAGAGGGAGAGGGAGGGGTATAGAGGGAGGAAGGGAGAATGAAAGAGAGAGAGAGAAAGAGAGAGAGAGAGAGAGAGAGAGAGAGAGAGAGAGAGAGAGAGAGAGAGAGAGAGAGAGAGAGAGAGAGAGAGAGAGAGAGAGAGAGAAAGAGAGATAGAAAGAAAGAGAGATAGAGAGAGAGAGAGAGAGAGAGAGAGAGAGAGAGAGAGAGAGAGAGAGAGAGACTTGGTGAATGTCATGTAAATAGGACACGTAAGATATTATTAACTCTCGTCAATATCTATTTATTACTGTCTAATTATCTGCGTATCTACAAGTTTACATGATCCCTTTGTCATACATGTTACCATAATATCACGAGAATTCGCAAACACAACAAAAGTCACGTGAATATTTTGCTGATTCCTATATCTATCTATCTTCCTTTCTCTCTCTTTCCTTTTATTTTTAGTATACTTACCCTCAGAACTAATGGATATTACATTTTTTGGGCCGGAGAGAGAGAGGAGGCGGAGAGATTTGCATAATAGAGTTTTTACATCGCGAATGCCATTGGTTGTTATCATATTGGGTTGTCGGGTAATGCAATTCTTCCTTTGATAATAATAATACTAATTTTCGGTTGTCGTTTTTTTATTTCATATAATAGGTTTAATAATCTCCCATTATGTTTCTTCTTATTTATTCTTATTCTCTGCTTTACTTTCCCTACTCTCCTTTTCTTTAATTTCCTCTCGGTCTCTATTGTTTTTTTTTTTTTTTCTTATCCGCCTTATTTCCCCTTCCTCGTCATTAACTTATTATATAATTATTCTCTTTCTACTTTTTTTTCTTCTCTTTGTCTCATTCTCATAATTTCTCCATCTTCCCTCTTCTTTTATTTCTCCTTCTCCTCCTTCCGTTTCTCTATAATAATAAAGAACGAAAATAGAATGCAAACTAAGTAAAATGAAAATAAAATAAAAGACTTCGAAACCATACCCAAGCAGCGAAGCGTTTCGAATCGCCTATCACCTTACACTTCGGATCTTTTCTTCATTATATCTTCTGACCTGAATTCTTTCTCTCCTTATTTTCTCGCCGAATTGATTATGGATTAATGGAAGAAAAGATATTCACTGAATGTCGACAAAGGTATAGGCTTTTCTTGGTTGTTACATGTCTTGTTGCGGAGTGTTCGATTCCATTTCAGGAGGAATTGAGGTATCCAGTTGATCGGCTTTTGTTTTGTTGGCTGCCATTCCATGTTTTTTTTCTTTTTTTATAACCTTTATGACCATGAGTATTCGTGTATGCAGGACTGTCTCTCTCTCTTTCTCTCTCTCTCTCTCTCTCTCTCTCTCTCTCTCTCTCTCTCTCTCTCTCTCTCTCTCTCTCTCTCTCTCTCTCTCTCTCTCTCTCTCTCTCTCTTATACTTTATTGAAAAACAATTACATCATATTTGGTTATAATTATTAGACATGCTACAGTCAAAGCATTTTTTTACAGACTAATGGCATTCCTATTAATGACTCCTATCTGAAAGTATAACCTGATCTCACTCCGCCACGTACTCATGCATAATATATAAATCATATAATTATCTGTTACTGATCTTTAGCCACACATGTGCTTTGCATTTGAAAAAAATTGTAAGGACTGAGTTTCCACATCGATAGTAGAATTGAACAGATTCCATAATTTGGAATATCTGGAGAGAAACTGTCGCTGGCGGGGCGCCGTGCAACGAGGTTCCTCCGGGGCGGCGGCGCTCGTTCCGCTGTTCTCGTGGGGCGCAGCTCGTCCTCTTGGCAGTCTCATTAGCTGCAGGTACGGGACGTGTTGGCGATGGATGCGGAACATCGTCGTCAAGCCAGCTACGCCTCTCCTGTGTTGAAGGCTGTCGAGGTTCAATCGATACTGTTGGGTCCTGTCTTCGATGATTTTCTTCGCTCTTTCTTGTAGCCAAGATTTTGAGGCTAGTGATATTTGCTCGTCCCCACGCTAGGCAGAAGTACTCGAGTGAAGAGCGAATTTGTTCCTTGTAGAGGAGCTCCTTCCCTTCACCGTCCAGCAGCCAGCTAATTCTTCTTAGGGATGCAAGTTTCTGCGAAGCCCTACTCGCCAAGCTTTCTATGTGATTTTTGAATGTCATTTTTTGTCGAATGTGATGCCCAGTATTTCAATTTCCTTTTCTTGTTCTATTTTTTTCTCATTGAAGTTTACCTCGACATCACTGTTCGTATTTTCGACAACCATAAGCATAAGGAAAGAACACAATTGCGCTGTCCACGTTCAAGTGCTCTCTCTCTCTTTTTCTTTCTCTTTCTCTCTCTCTAGCTTTCTTTCTCTCTCTCTCTCTCTCTCTCTCTCTCTCTCTCTCTCTCTCTCTCTCTCTCTCTCTCTCTCTCTCTCTCTCTCTCTCTCTCTCTCTCCCTCTCTCTCTATCTATCTATCTACCTCAATCTCTCTATGTATCTATCTATCTTCCTTCCTCTCTTTCTCTCTCTCTCTCTCTCTCTCTCTCTCTCTCTCTCTCTCTCTCTCTCTCTCTCTCTCTCTCTCTGCTGTTGTTATTATTGCTATTATCATTATTATATTATTATCTTTAGTATCATCATTAGTTGTAGAAGTAGCATTGCAATTATTTTTTTATATTAGCACCATTATCATTTTTTCGTCATTATTGTTATTATTGCTTTTATTGTTATTATTAATGACATTATTATTATCATTACCATTATTATTATTATAATCATTACTATTATTACCATTATTATCATGTTATCATTATCATTATTGTTACCACTATCATTATTATTATTATTATTATAATCATCATTATCATTATTATTATTATTATTATTATTATTATTATTATTATTATTATCATTATTATTGTTGTTATTATAATTATTATTATTATTATTATCATTATTATTATTATTATTATCCTTATTATTATTATTATTATGATCATCATCACCACCAATATTATTACTATTAGTATTAATATTAGTATTATTACCATTATCACTGTCATTATCATTATCATTATTATAACTGTTATCATCATTATGATCATTGTTGTTGTTATCAAGATCATCATCATTTTCCTTTCATCTGCTATTGCTGTCAGTATCGCGAAGGACGGATAATATTGATAATAAAAGTTATAACACTAACGGAATACTCGAATTGGTGCGATAGTAATAATGAGGCTAATAATAAAAACACAATAATAAGAATAAGAACAGGACTAAGACTAAGAATGAGGTTATGGTGATGATAAGGATAATAATTATGATAATGCTAATAAGTATAATAAGGATAATAATTATAATATAAGGATAGCTAAAGCAACAATATCAATAACACTATTACTTCCTCTACTACTGCTGCTGTTGAGATGAATTATGAGAAAAAATGGCAACGCCTACCATGATGATTATGTAATAATAATAATAATAATAATAATAATAATAATAATAATAATAATAATAATAATAATAATAATAATAATAATAATAATGAAAATAATAATAATAATAATAATAATAATAATAATAATAATAATAAGGATAATAATAAGGATAATAATAAGGATAGTAATAATAATAATAATAACAATAATTGTGATAATGCTAACAATATTAACAATTAAATGGCAGAAACATTAATAATGATAATAATGAAAATTGCCAAAGCAATTATTGATATCAAGACCAACGCCACATAATAAAGTCAAATTAATTTCTTAAATTTTAAAATAAAATAATGAATTTGAAAAGACGCAATATGTATGTATGGTTCTTGGTTAAGTGAATATGATAGAATATCTGAAAAATACAAAAACAAATCTTTTGATACAGAATCTGGGTCTATCATTACACTAACATTTTCATAACCTTTCCAGTTCAAGTTCCTTTGGGTT
>NC_061828.1:26765900-26768400 GCF_019202785.1 Penaeus chinensis | reverse complement strand
TGTTTCCGCATACTTTCACTAAGTTTAACTAGAGCCTGAATATCTGAGACTCTCACGAAAATGGACTGGACATTGGTAGCACTTACGAGGTTTGATGCAAAATCCTTGCCAACATGGCCTTTAAATTCTACTAGTTTATTAGCCTTTAATAAAGGCACAATGTAGTGGTCACATACTTCTGTTTCCCCAGTGGCATGAAAATCATTTTCTAAATAGATCTTCACTTTCGACTTTGCTGTTGTTGCAAGTAAAGTGACAATATTTTGTAATTCTGGGCAGCTGCTGAAGGCCGTTTTGTAGTTGACATTTATAACTACTTCAACAGGAGCACCGCCAGTTTGCTTTAATAAATTAATTTTGGCTTCAGTCGTTTCCCGAGAATCCCAGGAATTTACAGTCCAAATATCTGCCTGATTTACGATCGATCCCACCATCTGACACAATGACTGGTCATTTTCTCCTTCCCGCAGCAGATTCCACCATATGTTGTAATTGCTAGGGCACACATTCATGTTATATAAGAGCACATATTTCAGCTGACTAGCCAGCTTCATGTTCAGTGTTCCATTCATTTTCAAGAGTCCTGCTAGATACATGAGAAGATCCCTGTATCCTGTACAGTCAATCTCATCAAAGGTGGTCCCCAGTGATCCCTGCGAGGCTGAAATGTCTGCCATGTACATAGCAGCAAGAAACTCTATGGCAGACGTATGGTGAAAACTGAAGTGATGTCTGTTACCAGTGATTGTGTCGTTGACTTCACAGTTTAGGAAAGCAGACATTGTTTGTATGGGGTCCAAGCCTTCTTTCTCGCATACATCCATTAATTCATTAGCGTGTTTCTCACTGATGTAAAGCAGGTCCTCCTCCATCATGTTCCATGCTATCTTACCAAGCTCGAGGACCCAGCGACGCACTTTTCGTGCGAGAGACATTGTATGGCCCTCTCCCTTGGCCTCAAGTCGTGTCACCAGCTTTTGTTGACACATCTCAAATATTTTGTGGTGAAGGCGTGTAATGGTAGTGATACTGGACATTTTGGTTGAATCGTCAAACCACAACACTAATAGCAATGCTAATGTTAGTGGAAGAGCAAAATGACTCATGAGAGGTTTACAGGTTGTAGACATGTACTCCAAGAATTCTTCTGCTTCCTTCCCTTCTGTATTTTGGGAATAAACTGAAGCAAAAACTTTCTCCACGAAACTGATTTGACTCTCGTGGTCAAAACCCTCAATTTGGAGGACGATGTGGTCTTCAGCCATTTGCATCAACTCTAATGAGTGCTCAGGCCTTGTAGTGACGATGATGTGGGAGTTAGTGAATTTGTGTGCTATTTCTCTTACAAGAGCTCTCCCGTGGCAATTTGCTTCGTCCATACCATCTATAGCAAAGAGAATGTTCATGTCTTGTAAGATTGGAATTATATCATTTTCACTGAAGGACCTACAGGTGTAACATAAGAGTTGCTCCCTCAGGAACTGAACTAGTGAATTACTGCTGACAGTCCTCATCTCAATGGCAATAACCATATCAATAGCTGATAGGCTTGTGATAGTCGGAGAGCGTTTGCACCATTCGTCCAAGATGTAGCGGTGAAGGGAAGTCTTCCCGGCGCCCATCACCCCCGAGATGATGATCAACCGTGCGATGAACCTTTGTTTTAGTGAAGTAATGCTCAAGATGTCATTCATCATGACTCTTCTAACTCCCTCTATCAATTTTACTTCGGTAAAGATCTTATCTACAGCAAAGCTGATGAACTTAGTGTCACTTAGCCAAGTGCAAGGATTGAGTATCTTTAATTTGGAATATGTAGCCATCAGTTCTTTTCTTCCTTCTGTTATCATCTTTGAATGTTTCTCTTTTCGAAAGTTTTCGACGTCTTGCACATAGTTTTCCACATCTAGAACATCTAGCTTAGCCTCGAACAAGTCCTGGAGTCCCTTCTCAATATCTAGCACCAAAGTTGAGGTGTCTTGAGTTGTCAAAGTGCCGACTCCCTCGAGGATGTTCCGACAGACCACCTTGAGGTTGTTGAATCGATCCTTTAACTCTGTCTCGTCCATGTCCACGTCCTCATGGCACACTCTATTCCTCATATTCTTCAGGTCTCGAAGGTCTTTCTTGAGGGGCTCTATTATGTTCCCCAGGATAGTTGTAATCAGTTTAAAGGCAAGTGAGATGTCACAAGTGAAATCGTTTGCTTGAGGGCTTTTAGATAGGATCTCCCTCTCTGATGCATTGAAAGCTTCCCTAAATTTCGTGTTTGACCAGGCCAGTTTCTCACGACAGTAGTCCTTGACTGACATGGTTCCATCAGAGGAGTCGAGAGTGTGGTAAACAAGCATAAAGGACGTTGTAAGGACCAGTTTTCCAAATTTGGTGATAGCCTTGAAATATTTCCCGAAGCAGATATCATGTTTTGTGTAGGCTCCCATTGGCATCTGGATAATGGATGTAGTCTTGGACGGGACGATCCATGCCAGCAGCAAATACC
>NC_061828.1:26733400-26735900 GCF_019202785.1 Penaeus chinensis | reverse complement strand
TGCCATGTATTTGTCCATGGTCACAGCTCTGTAAATATACGTTTTTATTTTACTTTATTCCAGTAACCTACAAAACGGGCTTGAAGCAGGATTCAATTCAAACCCTCGATTTCTTTTAGAATTTGCATTAACAGCTTTCAAAAGATTACAGATCCATTGAAAAAAGTCAATATATTTTACCAGATGTTACATTCCAACAGCTTTTCGAGTTGCTTGATAGCCTCCCGACTTTGCTCCCAATCAAAGAGCTTCAGGACGTCCATCGCGCTGTTTACACTTGGCTCTCCCGCCGTGTTTGGGGCGAGGCGATGGTTCTTTTTCGCTGTCGGCTCGAGGTTTCATTTTCTTTGGTCATATTTTTGGATTTGCGTCTGCTGTAATTTAGATGTCTTGGTTGTTGTTTTTTCTATTTTGTTAGATACTTATCTTGTGGGTATTTTTTTTATGATTTGATGAAGGATAAAAAAAAAGAAAAAATATGTCGATCAGGATGCGCAATATGGTAATTGATAAGTTATGTTATTTTTTTCATATAATTGATCAAACAGTGCGGAATATAGTGCTGGTCTCGACTATTTCTGCATTTCAGCGAACTTTGGCCAGCATCGACATTAGAAGAGACTTTTAATAACCAACTAAAAGAGTTATCGTATGACAATTATGTAATGGGAAGTTACTAAATCCTGTGATCTCTTGGGTACTTTTCTGGGGCGTTGATTGGAGCGAGAATATTATCACTGGATTACATAATGTCTCAGATGTTATTATTCTCTTCTACTGATATATTTTGTTCTTGCTGTTGCTGG
Organism: Penaeus chinensis; assembly: GCF_019202785.1. Classification (NCBI taxonomy): domain Eukaryota; kingdom Metazoa; phylum Arthropoda; class Malacostraca; order Decapoda; family Penaeidae; genus Penaeus; species Penaeus chinensis. The sequence continues at coordinate 26,735,094 of NC_061828.1, read as the reverse complement.
TGCTGTTGCCGTTATAATTACTATCACTGTTGTTATCATTATTCATGATATTATTACTATAACCATTATTATTGTCACCATTATTGGTATATATGTATATTTATACATATATATGCATACATACATACATATATATGTGTGTGTGTGTGTGTGTGTGTGTGTGTGTGTGAATATATATATATATATATATATATATATATATATATTCATACAAGCGCGCGCGCACACACACACACACACATAACACATACACACATGGATGCAGTATATACGGATGCATGATAACACCAAACCGTAGACTATGATTTGTAAGGATAACAGAAAGTCTGAATAAAGAAATAGGTTTATAGGCATGGGTTGAATGCTGGCTTGTAAAACACAGTTTCCAGGTAACATCACCTTTTTATATATTTTTTTCTTCAATAGAATATAAAACGGCCTGAGGTTTAACAAAGCTCTAATACTGTCTCAAGGGTTATATCGCATTAAAAAAAACATCGCGATAAGGAACTGGAAGAGGATTATTTCTTGGGCTGCGTCGCCTGCTTGATGATGCCTTCCAGTTTTTTCTGCAAAGGAAAAGGCGATAGATAATAAATCGGTTGATGAAAAATACATAAGTTAATCAACTTTTCTCGTGGCGAAATGTAGACATAACCACCAATGAGTCTGCAATCCATTGTTGCTTAATGGCAAACAATGCAGCACTTCTGAACTGACCTTGAGTATCTCAATCCTTGCCTGATGGACCGTCTTCGTCTCCTCGTGCTTGTCGGCGTCGGCCTTCCTGGCGTCCTGAGCCTCCGTCTGCAGCTGTTCGATCTCCTGCCGCAGGGACTCGGCTCGCGTCTCCAGCTCGCTCACCTGCTTGCGCAGCTCGTCGCAGCGGGCGCCCACCTTCACCTTGTGCTCCTCGGCCTAGAATATTTCCTGGGATTATTCAAAGGTGGCTTCGAATATGATCTACTTTCAGCCTAGTCTCTTTACGAAAGTATTTTGACTGAACTGCCTTCGTATTTCTTTGTTACAGTACGTTTCACAAGACCCCAATTCTTGAGCCCCATGCTTGTTTTCCCATACCCACCATGAGGGCCTTCCTGACGCCGTAAGCACAGGCTGATGTGTAGAGTCTCTGGTAAGCATCCAGGGTTTCTCTGATTTCGTCCCTGACTCTGTACAGCAAGAGTCCTCGTTCGGCACAGTTAATGGTCACTTGCCGGATGAGTTCGTCTGCAGAGATACGCAAGATTCTATAGAAACCATTGGTCTGTGGAAATCGTGAATAGGATTTTTATCAATACCCACCAGTTCACACACATGCACAGTACATAGATTAAAGAACACACATACACTTACGGATATGAGCACACACACACACACACACACACACACACACACACACACACACACACACACACACACACACACACACACACACACACGCACACATACACACACATATAGATAGATAGATAGATAGGTAGACATACATACATACATACATACATACATATATACACACATGAAGACAAAAACAATCGGATTTTTCAAAGCACACAAGGGGAAGTTTTATTGATGCTTGCTACATGACCTCTGCATCGCTCACCAAAGCACTGCGTGTAGAGGTCTCGTCTGACGGGACAAATGCCAGTCTCGAAGGCTTCCTGCTCCTGCAGCCTCAGGTCTAGCTGCTC
>NC_061828.1:26728400-26730900 GCF_019202785.1 Penaeus chinensis | reverse complement strand
CATTACCGAATATCTTGATACCTTAATATTATCAACATTTTTTAACCCTGTAAGTAAAACTTTTCGTAGAAAGGCTGAGGCTGTACCTGAGCTTTATCATCCTTCTTTTTCGTTGTAACAAGAACAGGCGTATCATATTTAACAAGTGAATTAATCTTATTGTCCGTCATATCGCCGCAAATCCAATGCTCTGTCGTCGAGATTATTTACAAACGTTGCTATGGTAACCGGCTCATCTGATCTCTTAGGTAAAAGTTTTTTAAAAAGTTATTTGATATGCTAGAGTATCTATATGATATCCATGAAAATAACAAATCATCAGTTTTGAACGAGTTAAATTTAGTGTCAAATATATTTGTATCTGAATTCTTACCATTTGTGTTTAAATTCTTTGTATCCTGTAATATTACTTGATAGATGTACTGCCTTCGCAGCAGAAGGCAACTTGAGCAAAGATGGCGACGCTGGATCTAGACTGGGAAGGTAATTACATTGTTTTTGCGGATAAATGTCTCGAATTACGTGATCCAAAGCATTTCATTTCGAAATTGGCGTTGGTTAAGATGACATATGTTGAAATTCCCTTCATAGGAATGATACTTACAAGCGAAGGCATCAGATGATATTAAACCCGGACGGCTTAGGGATTAGTCAGCTGTCTGTGACAGATGTTCGGGCTGTCATACATCGATAATGTAACTGACCAAGCTCTTGCAGGACACGCATCTTTTCCACTGACTAATAATGTATCTCTAAGAAGCGGTAGCTATTGCGCTAACCCCCGGCGAAAGTGGAGGAATGAAGTGCATCGAGTTGTAAAGCAACTTTTGTTTATTGTTGTATTTCGGGATTTTATTATATTATCGCCAAGAGCCTAGCGGTTTATGGTGGGTACATTTTGATATGTATTTGGGTAATTCTTTAAAGCATTAACACTTCAAAGACCAGTAGAATTACATCAATGGGTATGTCGCCAGCAGTACTATTGAGAGACACTGGAAATTTTAAGGAAATTATTGCAACTCGCCACTCAAGTCTTTATAATTCATATATATACTTTGAAACAGAAAGCAGCAACAATAAAAAGGAACAAAAGTAAAAAAACATAAAAACAGGCTAAGGAGGGCACCATTATTTTCTTGTTCACAGCAAAGATCTTATTCTAAAGGTCCAAAGCAATGCAAATAAGGTCCAGAAAATGATTGACAGAAATAACACAAGGCACTTTGGATGTTTTAGTTTTCATGCAAATAAAGTAAACTACAGGATATCCAGTAATCAACTTAGTGTTGATTTGTCGATTGTTTAGAAGAAGACTACAATAATAGAGGACCATAAAGAAACAAAATAATTTTGATGGGCAAAAAAAAAGAATGCCCAAATAAAGTAAGGCCACAATTGCCTGTCAGAGTCTTGTAGTGAAGTCCAGTAAAGCTATACTCTCTCTGTGTTATGATTAAGCATTTACAACCAGACTTCTACCATATCCATTCTGGTTACATTTATCTTGAAATTTATCAGCAGATAAGGAGCCAGTCCAAATGCTCTTTTGAATATATGTTGCAGAGGTTTGTTGACCTTTCAGAGGGTGAAAAATAGAGGCCACAGTAATGGTTCATGTGACCTGTTCTGAACAATTACCATTAAATATTTGTTAAACCCTCTCAGCTATACTTATACAGGGAAGCTCTTAAACCAGTATTACAAATTGCCTGGTGGGAAGTAATTCAGGGTTATTGGTGATCATTGGCAAGTTCCCCATTTGTGCCAGGTTCATGGGACACCTAATTGCTTGTACCTGGAAATTATTACAGAACGTTTGAGAAAAATTAAATGCTTCCCTCTTCTCTAGATACACCTGTTTAATAGGGACACCTAATAAATAATGTTACTGGCAAAATAAAGAGAAGAGTTCCTCTGACAAGCAATGGCATGTTGTGAAATTTTGCAATGCCATCCAACACTTGGTACAAGGCAGCCATTGCATGGTTTCATGCCATTTTGTTCAGGGGGTTAAGCCACGAATAGGGAAATTTAATAGTTTATGAAATCTTTAAATTCTAGGAATACAAGATAAGGAAGGTCCAGAATAAGCCAGCCAATTATTTTCAGAGTAAAATTGTATTCACATTTCTAGTCATAATGTACTAGTGATGAAGTTTAATATCAATTTCTATATATTGTATCTGGGACATCAGTCTGAATTCCGAATTCTGGAAAAATGAATGATGACCAAGGATCATCCACATAATGAATGCCTTTGAAATTTACCAAAGGGGCCAGGATAGCTAATACAAGCTTTATATTTATATATGTTGACATACGTTTTTGGATGATAAAACATCTGTGCATATAGGCTAACTATAAGAGAATGTATGTCACCATTAATTCAGATGTGAGAGACCAGCTTCGGTTATGGCGAGAAGATAACACACGTCACAGCGAAGAGGTGATAGACATGTGGACTTACTGCCTCAAGCATTATAAACACAAGCTTGGA
>NC_061828.1:26718400-26723400 GCF_019202785.1 Penaeus chinensis | reverse complement strand
CCTCTACACACATGCAAGTGCAAACAAGCACATGCCCCCCCCCCCCCCCCTCTCACAGCCATGCCCATCCCTGGCCAGCACACACACACAAGTATATATAATTTACACATACATATACATATACATACACATAAACATATACATGTGTGTGTGTGTGTGTGTGTGTGTGTGTGTGTGTGTGTGTGTGTGTGTGTGTGTGTGTGTGTTTATATATACACAGAAATTGCAATTTATTATTAATAAACTTCTTTTTATTATTTTTTTATTTTCTGTTTTTGAATTTGTTTTGGAAAGGAGTCCAACCAAGCATATTCAAGATTTTATTTTCCTTGTTTCCTTTAGGTTCATGTCCGACGGAGAAGCTTGGCAAGAGTTGTGTGACCTCTACCTGAAGGAAGGAGACTACAGCAAAGCCTCTTTCTGCATGGAAGAGCTTATCCTGACCAACCCACACAATCACCTCTTTTACACCAGATACGCAGAGATCAAATACACGCAGGCAAGGATGCAGTTTTGGGTTCCCTTCAGTCGACCAGTTTGGAGAAGATTGGAAGATCAGTGGCAGAAATTGTTTTATTTCATAAGCATTTTGATTATCTCTTTGATTATTATTATTGAACAGTCTAATGATTTACAATGTAAATCTATTATATCAGTGGTGTAATTTGATGACAGACCTGTCATGCATTTTACATTTTATTTGAAGTCTCTTATGATTTTTCCTTAACTTGACATTGGAAACATTACCAAGTTTTTTTATTTATGATTTCCTTTTGATAACTAAAATTTCTTTACTATTACATTATAGTTATTAGAGGTTTAAATTAATTTTTGGATTATTATATTTAATTTAAATGGAAAAGATCCTAAGATGGAATTCTTATTTCCAAATTTGTCAGAATTTTGTATGTAATTTCATTAGTTTGTAATTATTTAACTTTCAGTTTGAATTGATATTAAATATATGATGATTTGTACTATATTTGGTGAACTGCTCTGCTTTGAATCTAGTACTAGAGTTAGGATACTCTAAGGAAATGTTTTTAATGTTCTTTGCACATACAAAATAACCACATTTTTCTCTGACCACGTTTTTATATTTATTTATTCATTTTGCTTTCTTCTTCCTCTTTCAATTTTTCCCTTGAGTTGTATGATTTTACTTTTAACCAGTTTATTTTTTCTTTGTGCCATGAAGGGAAGGGATTATAGAGTAGGTGACAATATAACTATGTTGTAGGAGATGTTATAAAAAGAATTGATTATATAGTTATTATATTGTAGATATGGCCAGTATCCTTCATTTCCATAGTAAAGCACAAATTGCCATTAACTTGTTCTGCCTTTTTGCTTATTAGTGTTTTGCTGTGTCAGTTGTGTCAGTCAGGATAGACTAATGGCTGTACTGTAGATGGTGCAAGGAAGATATTGGCAGTAGTGGAGGCTAGTATGCTGTTCCAGATAAACAATATTTTAACCCATTGGATCCAGATGCTTCAAAGCTATCAAGTGTCCTAAATTACAGGCATTAGGCTTACTTGAGCAGCCACTTTGAAGGGTGTGCAGCTTGTAGGCTGGGCGCACATGAACAGTTGTGTGCAGTGACAAGACTCCATACCTTCCCTGTGCAATGTTATTTTCTCTTTTTTTGTATAACTATATTTAGCTTTTTTGCCATTTTCCAATATCTATATTTGTCATTTGATTTGCATTATCCAGATGATTGTTTTCCTTGCACAGACCATAACTCAGTGCAAGAAAGATATCAATAAGTAATATTCTGTTATTTAAGCCTTTTTTTTTTTTTTTTTGAAATATTCAATATTCTGTATTACAACCTAGGCTCATGGACAATACATTCCACTTGTTTATCAATGGGAAAAATGCAATTGCATCTTCCTAAACCCCAAATGAGGCTAATCACCCTCCAATACCTTTGTGCATTCATGACAAATCATTCCTGTCACCCTGGCCTTCAGTCCAAATGCTCACGACGGCATGTCATGTCACCCCATCTCACAGCCAGGTTTTCCTTCAATGCCACGTTCATGTCACCCTCCCCTCAAGCCACATATTTTCATGGTGTGATGGTCACGTCATCTGGATCGTAGGGGTTAAGTTTGTGGGAACTTTATATTTCTGATACTTGAACGAGAACAGAATGCTACAGATTTGTCACTATTAGTTTTTGACAGTGATATATTGGTGGTCAGTTTAAGTTGTTTTAAGTATTATCTTAGTTACTTATTTTGACAACCATTACAGGGTGGACTTGAGAACATGGAGATGGCTCGTAGCTACTTCAGTCAAGCTGTGAAACTAAATCCCAATAATATGCGAGCATTGTATGGACTGTTTTTAGTAAGTGGAATTTTGTGTTCTCATGTCAGAGGATCATGAACAAATATGAAATGACTTGTTTGATTTTTTTTTCAGTGTAGGGTAGTTATTTTTCATAGTTTGATTAGGTTTGTAATAAAATCCTGTGATATTGTTTTCCATATTTTAAGAAATTGCTGTCAGTTGGACAGTTTTGAAATTGTAGAGATTAATATTGTAATTGTGAAAGCATAAATAAAAAAGGTAAGCTTGCTGAAATTACATAACCAGTAAGAGCCTAAGAAGTCCCTCTTTGCATTACATATTACTCTGAATTACTAGTAATAAATAGATTCACAATTATACTAATTTTTGTAGAGATAGAACTAGAGAGCAATCTCCAATCTAAAGAGAGTGGAGGTTTAGTAACTTGAAAGAAATTTCCAGGCCTAAAAATTGGGTAGCTATACTTTGTTGAACATATTTGCATAAGCATATTGCATCAGCTTATTTAATTTACAGTCCAGTCATTCATAACAATGAAGTAAGATATAAATGAAAATCTTAAGTATAACCAGCTTACAAATTTAGGTTAGGAGATATATCTCGTAAGAACATTCATAAAAATTAACAAATAAATTTTTGTGATTGTTATATAATAGTATTGTGTTTTGATTGATATCATTCTTTCATTTGCCTAAACCAGAGTTGCACTCATGTTGCATCATCATCGAAGAGTACAGTGCAGAAGAAGAAGGAGACCCAGCGTCTAGCAGCATGGGCACTTAAGGAAATTGAAGAAAGGTAAAAGACCACTGGTTCATAGAGTAAATGCTTTTGTTTATATAAGTGATGAACAGATCATATATTTAAAAAAAGATTACTGATCCCAATTTGTCCTAGAAATTTTTCAGCTGAATATTAGTGTTCCATTTTTTATTGGGATAATTCCAGCTATTATTTTTCTTTTACAGGTACTCAAAATGCAGAACAAACACCATGGAAGGTACAAACATTTTTGAGACCTTTGGTTCACTGAGCTTAACTGATAAAGCATGATAAACATAATATGCAGAATCCTATATTCATCATTTGTTCTTTTGTATTGTAATAAATTTTGAGATGAGATATAATGTTGTATGTTGCCATATTGTCCCATTTTATACTCCCACATTACAAGAGATGAAGGTTTACATGCTGAAGTTTGTTCCTCTATATTTGGACATGAGTGTGAAGGTCACAGTTGATGCATTCCTTTGTATAACAGAACACTGTATGTATTAATTTAGACTTTTTGGTACTAGCTTCACTTGTCTCCCAGGTGCCTTTGTGTGAAACAAAGGGGTGGTAGAGGTAGGCCAGATATTGTTTTTTTATTGACAATTCATTTTTCCCCATTTTCTTTTCTGTTTACTTCTCTTCATTCTTAATTCATTCTTTATTGGAGGCTAATGATATTCCAATCTAGGGAAAAGTAATTTCAGTTTGCTGGAAGCATGAAGACATTTAAAGCTCAGTGAGAGAAGAAAATCTTGTTTGAGCTGATTGTTACATAGTGCAATGTGTAATTAATTACTTGGAAAGTGTATTTCTAAGTTGAGTAACACTATTTTGGGATTCTTGTCATTTGTGAAAGGACATAAATATGAGAATTCTGTCCTGAAGGATCATTCCACAGGCACAAAGAGTGTGGTGGTTATTATTCAGATATTACAGGCATTTTAAAGAACTGTAGAGGGCAGATCTTTGACTCCAGCAAACTAATGGAATCCCTGTGCATTATTTTTGTTCTTAACAATGGACAGTGTAATATATTTGTAAGACAAAACTGTAATATATTTGAACTATAATTGACCATTTGTAACAATGTTATGTACAGTCATCATGAAATACATTCATAACAAGTTATTGATCTTTGTGTTTTGCTTAGATTTTGCACATCAGATGTGTTAAACCAGATCAGATGTCTTTTACTGCCAACAACTTCTTTCAGAAAAAAAAGAAGTCTCCCCACCATTGTTCATTTGCATATCTCAAGAAAGTTCTTCCTAAGGTTTTACTTATTGTTAATGTGTCAATTCTCTGAAAAATTCAATTATATGCTATATGCACATCTGTAATATTTGTTGGGAAGACCATTGGTATATATTGGCAGTTAACCCAATGCCACTGGGGAAAATGAACCAAAAATGGGAAAAATGCTGTGCCCATTTTCTATATTTTTTGTGAAATGTCTGCCCATAGATGACTCTGCTAGTGCTTAGCCATAAAGGAGTCAATTATTAGACCTTGTGATCGTACCTGATTTGAAATGGCGGGAAAAACTTATTTTTTTACTAGTGCTATGAATATTGACTGTGTTATTCTTATTATAAAAATTATTATTATTATTATAATGTTTTTTAACATTAGTAACAGCAAAATAAGATAACGTAAAATATTTCATAAATCAAAGAAAAGGGTAAACGGGCGAGACAGAGAGTACTCGTAACTGGTTAATTGGTGACTTAGTACAAGTGTAGCCATCTATGTATAAAAACAATCAAACAAGTACTCACAATGGGCATAGCACGTACGTACACGTCATACCCGTCGGCATTGGGTTAGTCCATTGGCAACAGATACATTTATTGTCCACTGTAGTGTTTGTGAATTTTATTGCATATAGATGGCTTTGCAAG
>NC_061828.1:26683400-26685900 GCF_019202785.1 Penaeus chinensis | reverse complement strand
GTTAGGCTGACTGAGCCTGTAGATCTCATTGAGGCACAAAAGGGAAGTGATTATCTAATATATATATATATATATATATATATATATATATATATATATATAAGTGTGTGTGTGTGTGTGTGCACTTATTTAAGAAAATTACATATTTTTAGAATCATTGATGAATTGATAGCCACAGTCATACACTGAATGATTAAAGGTGTCATTTAAACCATTTATATCCTATTTAAGCATTTTTTACATAAAGAAATTACTCTGATATCTGGTAGAGCCTCCATTTGCCTTTATCACTGATGCGATTATCTGTTCCATACTCTCATATAATTATAATCAATAGGAATGCCCCACTCTTTGTTTACCCTCTCCCATAGATCATGCTTTTTTTTTGCAATATAGTCCCGAACCCGATTGGGTTCACATCAGCACTATTACCAGGCCACTCCAAAACTGTCAGCTGATCTATGGCCATGCAGGTCTTGACAATCTTTGCAGTGCTGCAGGGAACATTGCCCAGCTGGAATACTGCTTCGCAATCCTCAAAATAGTATATGGGAGATTGAACTGCACAATATTTTAAGATTTTAATACCACTACTCTCCGTTAACTGTTCTACTGATTTTGTACACTTTTGATAAATCGGCCAACACCTTTGTTAATGAAGCCCCAGACCATGATACCACCACCACCATGTTTAGCTATGGGATTCAGGCATTCAGGAAGGTATTCCTCTCCTTTTCCTCTTCAAACTGATACAAGCCTATCCCTTATTAAGCAAAATCTGCTCTCATCACTGAAAAGTATTTTTCCCGAGTTGAAACCTCTGTGTGTGACTGCCCAGTCAAGTCTTTTCTATCGTGCCTTATCAGTATATAATGGCTTCTTCTTGGCCCTACAATATCTTAAATCACTCTCCAGAAGTCTTCTCTTCACTCAAGTCTATGTCAGAATTCTTCTTGAGCTCATGGGCTAAGGTCTTCCTTCTATCTCGTAAGGCAGCCTTTATAATGACTCTGTCTTCTCTTTTTGTTGTCTTCCTTTTCCTGCCGCTGCCTTCCCTGTCTTACACTGCCTCTGTTTCTTTGTGCTTCCTAACTATCTCCTGCACAGTAGACCTTGCTACTTTCATCCTTTCGGCAACTTTATCGCAGCTGTAGCCTTCTCACCCTGCCTTCCATACTCAGTCTAGGAACAAGGGGCCACACTCTATAACAAATAAAAGTCAACTTCAAAACTGTTTTTCAAGAAGTGAGTAATTAGATTACAAAAAAAAATCTTCTAGTTACATTTCAAAATGAATTTGCCTGAAAAAAAATCACCTAAAGATTTTAAGAACTCTTTGTAAAATAGGTGAAATGGGATGAAAACTGTGATAAATTTATGATTGTTTGAAGTAACGAAGCAACGGGAGCCACAATCAAAGCGAGGCTAGACAAAAAAAAGTTTTTGTTTATCAAAGCCTTTTCCTCGCTAATCTACCTGAAACTGTCAATGATTTTTACTGCATTTGATATCTAAATCTAGAAAAAATCTTAGAAACAGTGAAGCTGTTAATAAATTTCCTTTTATATTTTATTCACCTTTTCAAGTTTCCATCAGAATATACCGAGTAACAGAACCAAAATTTCGATTTAAGCTGAAAGTGGCCGGTTAATCTTGTCCATTAGTGCTCTTATATGTATATATGTGGGCGTGTGTGTATGTCAGTCAGTCAGGGTTTGTGTTTCCATTTGGTGATGTGGAGTAACTAATAACCGGCATGACTGAGACAGTGGGAAGAGATAACAAATAAGTTGGGAGAAAACTCACAGAAAAACGCAGATGGAAGCCATAAACTCTTCGATTTTAAAAGTTTCTTGATAATTTACTTTTCCTCTGCACTCCAGCACAAAGGGAGAGATGTACCGGTACTGTGTTTTATGTTTTATTGTGTTGTGGCCTTCAAGGAAAACAGAAATTCAGCATAAAATCATGTATACATCTCACCTCAGTTGAACGCACGAATATGCGTGTAAATGTGAATTTGTGTGTGTATTTGTGTGAGGTTTGGGGGGGGGGGGTGCGTGCGCTTGTGTGTTTGAGTGTGTGCCTGCCGATTATGGATTCGCAAGGTTCTCTGCAACAGGGAAAATTTCCTTCCGTCCTCTCTCACGGCTCGCTCGCGTCTCCGGCAGTCGCTCTTGAGGAAAGCTCCCACGCATTGGAGGGGCGGAGGGGGGGGGGGACGAGGGGGGGCGGGGACGGGCAGATGATGCCACCAAACTTGCATCGCGCTGCAGAATGTGGGCCTCCTTGACCCCTGCCTGATCCCTGGCATCCCCTGGCAGCTCAGGGAAGAGGACGGGGTAGGAGCTGTTGGCATCGCAGCATCTTCTCCCAGGAATGATTCCTAACACTGAATTCTGATTGTTAAAGTTTTTTCGAGAATATTCTATTGCACTCTACGTTGATGCTACCTACCTTGTGTAATATGTTTGTATACTTTCTTTTTATCTGCTTACTT
>NC_061828.1:26660900-26665900 GCF_019202785.1 Penaeus chinensis | reverse complement strand
CCTCCTTCTTCTCCTTCTCCTCCTTCTTCACTTTCGTCTCCTCGCCTTGCTTTTGTTTATTGATTTTCCTATTAACAGTTTCTCCCTCTTCTTTCTCTTCTTTTTGTTTTTGTTTTCTGCTCTCTTCTTCTTCTTCTTTCCACGATGCTCACTTTAAACATATCAGTTTTCTGTGAGAGAGAGAATGGGGGAAAGAAAGAAGGAAAAAGAGGGAATTAGAGAAAGAGAGAAAGGGGAAGGGTGGAGAAAGAGGGAATGAGAGAGAGAGAGAGAGGGAAGGGGAAGAAAGACGGAATAAGAGAGAGAGAGAGAGAGAGAGAGAGAGAGAGAGAGAGAGAGAGAGAGAGAGAGAGAGAGAGAGAGAGAGAGAGAGAGAGAGAGAGAGAGAGAGGGAGAGAGAGAGAGAGAGACAGACAGACAGATAGAGGGAGAGACACAGACTCCCAGCCAAAGGGAGGGAAGGGGGGGGGGGGGGTGAGACTTGCACTCGCCCCGAAATCCTCCGGCACTCGATCTCGCAAGGTCTGAAAAGTTGCAAGGTTTTAGGAGAAGAGACCTGCAAATTGCTTGGGTCAGGGAGGAAGGCAGATCATTGCATGGTTATTCAGGGTTGCGTGAGCGACGGAGAAGCGGAGGTGGGGGGTGCAAGTGCTGCAAGTTGCAAGGTTTAGAGAGTTAATGAAAGACCTTGGCGAGGAGACGATGCATGAGGCGTGGGAAGTTCCTATTCGCTCAGCCACTAAACGGGAATCTATGGAGCAGGAAAGAGGGATATTTGGGGAGAAAAAGATTCAGTTTGTGTGTGGAAGAGGGAAGGAGGCGTAGTTTGTACAGTAGAGGATGGAAATCAATACGTGGCTTGGAAAGATTGCAATATGTAGAATGCCAGATACAAATAAGAATTTTACTATAAATAAAATACTATGTAGAGAAAACACGATATCTTAAAGCTATGATGACGTAATTCATTAATGACAAAACTTTAAGAGCGAAACTCATTGTCAAAATGCACTGACGCATATGCTTTCATCTTCTATTAATGAGAAACACATTATAGATCTAAGGCGAAGACACAGAAAAAAACATATATTCTATTGCAAGAACAATAACTCAATCACGACATCAAACGTGGCTCGCTTATGTAACCGTAGACGGTAAGCGTGCATTACTTGAGCTTTTACGGTTAAAGTGTTCCACGCAGCAAATTGCCTCGTAAAACCTAAAATTACTTAGCAAAAGACTTAACTCAATGCAGCGTCATTTTTTCTTATTTTCTTTCTTTTTTTTTGTGACAAAGGGAATATTTACCCTTTACCCTTAAAACCAGTGTGGTTTGTGTAAAGTTGGTCCTTTCTGGGGTCGAATACACAATGAGCCATTGGTTTTAAACGTGTGAAACGGTTCATCCCACGTATCCTTGTGCTTGTGTGCATGTGCAGGAAGCCTTGGCAGGCGTTTGTGCGAAAAGAAAGAGATTTAGCAACGCCTTTCCTCTTTTTTACTGAGACAGAAAAAGGTAGAAACAGAATTGCAAAATGAATAGGCTAAGTAACATTCATAAAAAAAAGCTTGAATCAATATTCAACAGAAAAAAAATATGCTAAGAGGAAAAGAAAAACTTTAATATTATAAATAACTGTAATGATGATACGATACACTGAGATAACATTAAGGCAGACATTAACAGTGAGTACGGACGTGTGTTTCACTGGACGGAGGTCGTCCGGTCGGTCAGAAGCCTGAGGTCACCGAGTGTGCGGACAACAGGGGTGTTTGTGCGAATAATGACAATCGGCAGCAAAGATCCTGGGGTGGAGTTTCCATCAATTCTCTCTTTTCTCTCTTTCAATCTTCATCTCTCTCTCTCTCTCTCTCTCTCTCTCTCTCTCTCTCTCTCTCTCTCTCTCTCTCTCTCTCTCTCTCGCTCTCTCTCTCTCTCTCTCTCTTTCTCTTCTCTCTCTCTCTCTCTCTCTCTCTCTCTCTCTCTCTCTCTCTCTCTCTCTCTCTCTCTCTCTCTCTCTCTCTCTCTCTTCTCTCTCTCTCTCTCTCTCTCTCTCTCTCTCTCTCTCTCTCTCTCTCTCTCTCTCTCTCTCTCTCTCTCTCTCTCTCTCTCTCTCTCTCTCTCTCTCTCTCTCTCTCTCTCTCTCTCTCTCTCTCTCTCTCTCTCACTATATATATATATATATATATATATAAATATTTAAAGGAAAATTTGGGGGTGAAAAGAGCCTACAGTAATCATCACAAAACACTCATCGCGGCGCACAACTCGCCTCGAATCACAATGCACGGTTTGGAACAAAAAACAGCGCCTTGCAACACGCTATGTAGAAATCTGTATATTTTGCGAGATTATACATATTTTTTTTCTCTCTCCCTCTGTATACACATACACACTCGTTATATATATATATATATATATATATATATATATATATATATATATATATATATATTTATATATATATATATGTATGTGTGTGTGTGTGTGTGTGTGTGTGTGTGTGTGTGTGTATATACATATATATACGTGTGTGTGTATATATATATATATTCATAATATATATGTATATATATATATTTACAATATTCAAAATATGTATATTCTCGCAAAATATACAGATTTCTACATAGCGTGAGGCAAGGCGCTGGGTTTTGTTCCAAACCGTGCGTTGTTCCACAAGTGTGATTCGAGGCGAGTTGTGCGCCGCGATGAGTATTTTGTGATGACTATATGCTCTATTTCCCCTTAATTGTCCTTCAAATAATGCTATAATCGACTGTTTGTATCAGACCCATTAGCTGAAGTGCCCCGGCAAGGCCTTGTGGAATATGGCTAATGGAGAGTGGAGATGGAAGAGGAGGAGGAGGAGGAAAAGAGGAGGACGAGGGAAGGCAGAAAAGGAGGCTCCGGCGTCCAGTTTTTGTCCCAACGCGGCTCATCTTTCAGGGCGGGCGAGGGAGGGAGGGAGGGAGTTCGGCCAAGGTGATGGGGCGGCACACAGGGCCATTTTTTCCCTCCCCCTCCTAACCGTGCCGCCCATCCTCCCGCCCCTTGCATTAGGGATGGCCTCAGGACAGGTGAATGTGCACTTCCTACACGGGAATCTCCCCTTCCATCCCTCTTTCCGCCCAATCGACTTGTTCCTCCTCTCTTCGCCGTCTTCCCTCGCCTCTTCACTTGCCGCGAGCTCTGTCAAGTCCAACCCCTCACTCGGTCCTTTCTGCCACGCTCTCTTCCACGCCAGACAAAAAACACACTGATGACTGCTATTTAGACGACAGAGTAGGTATCATCTGTCCTGTCAAGATCCTAATATGACAATCGTTCTGCAGAGAAACAAGATGTCACCGCCTTAGCTCCGTCCTTGAGCGGTGCAAAACAGATCGTCCACTTCCGGGGCCATCCTGCTCTCGCCGCGCCGTGGCCGGGAGCGCTGTGCATCTTCCCAGGAGGTCATCACGACGCAGGAACATCTTGCGGGCAAAGGCGATCGCAGTCCCAAGGATGTTGGCCTAGGTGTATGGGAGGATGGGGCGAGATGGGGCACTGGAAGGTCGATGATCAGATCTCTTGTACTGACTGAAAATATTATTTGCGGGGAGTAGTTCAACTAACTATAGAGTTCATACACACCTTAAACTTTATTCGTGAAACTGAAATGAACAAAGATAACGTATTTCAGTTTCTTCTTCTGTCCTTCCCTTTGCCTCTTCTAGCGCCCCCTCGCCCTCCTGCCTTGCTGGATTGGCCGTGTTTGATGGTCCTTTCACAGCGTCTAAAGAGCATCTCTGACGGCTTTACAACATCCCTTTACAAGTGGAGTAGACTGCTAACCGGTCTTTTTATTCACGTTTCCAGATTAGGTTTGCGAAAGAATTTAGTAGTAAAAGTGGTGCAATATGTGTGTGAGAGAGTTCTGTAGCAGGGTAAGCTCGAAAACCATATTATTTGCCTTGTCTTCATTTCATTAAAATAGGCTTGTCATGTATTATTTTATTTATATCACCTACACCTTTTTAGCTGCCATCCACCTCGCACTTCCAGCCAGTACTGCAACCACTGGACACAAGTTTTATCCTACAACACGACAGTAAGTCATGTGAAACACGCCAGCAGGACAGGCGAAGCAGATGCCACGTTGATGTGGTGCTGCGAGGCGACGCATCATCAGGTGGCATCACACACGTATCAGATAAACCACTTTACAACCTCTTACTAACTCCAGCCATGCATCATATCGCTATTTTCCAACATTATTCACGGTGACAAAAAATATACTGTGATAGGAATAAAGACTCACCCGGCACAAGGACGAGGACCATCAACCTTGCATGAGAGAGGATTGCAACCTCACGGAGCAACACAAAAAGTAGTCGCACACACGGCGAGGCGCGCAGTGACAAACGTACCTGTGATTCATGACCACAAAGCTATAGAGCCTGAGTGTGCAGAAGCCTTTCCCTCTTGTTAACATGCAGACGGCGCCGTTCATTTGCATATGATGGAACGAATCGTGTGAACGTATTTAGCCGCGAGCCACAGCGGGCTGAGGTCTAAGGCCGGCGAAAGAATGCGGGGAATATTTCGCGCAGTGTGAATAGCTGGTTATGCAGATCGGTGTAAGCAGAATGTGAGGCTAATCTCCTTGGCCTTGATTTCGAATAGCCGATGAACACATTTGATGACTGAAATTTAGTAATATTAATCCGAAATTAATAGTATCATAAACTTTATGATTATCTTAATCCCCAACCTAATCGCTGTGTTAGCGAATAATATCATACGTTTAATCTTAAGTAAGGAAGCTGAAAGAGTGGGGATTAAAATGGAATACTAACAGCGTTAAAAGCTTGCATGGACAGTCTTTATCAAAGCTGTCGACAAAAACTACTCTTTACTTATCCATTAGTTCAGGAACAATAATTGACATGATACAAGGATAAGATCTCGTCAGTTGACCACATCGAGAGACTGATAAAGAAAAAACGCCTCTGAG
>NC_061828.1:26620900-26623400 GCF_019202785.1 Penaeus chinensis | reverse complement strand
GTAATGTGATAAACTTTTTCCACATTTCCGTATCACATTGTTATACACACTGCCAGCAGGGATGCACTAGCTAGGGCAAATTGAAGATGACAATCTTGAGGACAAAAGTTGTAAATGTCGACTCAAATCATGAGTAATACCACAATTAAAGGGAAAATGCTGCTCATAGCTTAAGACCACTCATAATACATTTTACACTGTGTCACACTGGACTTAGTCTCTGGTGAATGCATCTGTATTGGGTTAATGTTAGTGAGAGCAATGAACAGAGATAGAGGGAAATAGATACTGCCATCTTATAGAGTATAAAAAATAGAATCGTTAGCAGCACAGGTACATCTGCAGCAGCCTCATATTTACATATTTATCGAGTAATTACAAAAATATTCACTCCACGTCACCACTCGTACTTTGTTTCTAGAGGTGTATCACTCTCAGTAACTAATACCCTGTATTGTAAAGAATTACCAAGAATATTAATAAATGGTCCTTCTTTCATGCTCACAGGTTTTGTGAGCTCTGGTTAGTGCACAATAACATATACTGCAATTATTCATCACCATTACTTAGTATGAATATCCAGTAACATGCTAAATAGACCCAGCATTGGTTATTTACAAACTTTAAACTCTACTTTAGTGGAGGAAAGTAGAATTTGGGCACAATTAGTGCTGCTTAGGAATCAGGGATGATAAAAAAAATAATGCATACCAGAATAGTACATAACTAATCATGCAAGTATAGAATTATTTGACGATTAGCACCATATTCTAACATATGCCAGAACAAATACATAAACAAAACAATACATAACAGTGCACATTAAATTTATTGTCCCTCAATAATTGTTTGTATCTTACTACAGTTGTCCCTAAGGAACCACTCAAAGCTAACATGTTCAGAAGATGCCAGAAGTGTCATGTAAATAATTTAGATAAGTTCAAACAGGTATATGTTAATTCTGACCCTGATTTATTTTCAGCATGATGCAGAGTTTGCAGAGATCTTATCTGGTGTGAAAGGGGGATCCGGTGAAAGAAGACTAACATCACAGTTCATTGCTCGGTTCTTCCACCTGTTTCCAACTCATCAAGATCAGGCCCTAAATGCCCTTTTTGATCTTTGTGAAGATGATGATGTTACAGTTAGTATCACACTTTAATTTCTGTTTGTAACAGACAATATTTTCAATAAGATAAATTGGAGAATATTTCTTATTTTCTGGTACAGAAAGAACTAGTAAAATAAAAATTGATTATTGACCCTGTTATCTACAGATACGTAAGCAAGCCATCAAAGACTTGCCCAGCCTCTGTAAGGGTCGCACAGAATTGGTGCCCAAGGTAGCTGACATCTTGGCCCAGTTATTGCAGATGGAAGACCAAGCTGAGTTAGCTGCTGTTCAGAATTCTCTTGTTACTCTTCTTAAAACAGATGCTAAAGGTGAGTTGTTTGTTCCAATTGCATAACATTTTTATAAGTAAAAAATTAGAGCTTGATTCCTCTTTTGCAGATAGTTCAAAGTTTGGTAAGAAAATTCACTGTGAAGGTACAAATTGATTTAGGATATTGTTAGCTCCAGCTATTAACTTGTATTAGATTTTGGATGAAAGTAACAGTACAATGTTGCTTTGTTAAATCGTTGTTGTTTTAGGCATTCTTTATAATGTATTTAGTTTTCTCTTTAGAAAAGACATAAAGTTTCACATAAATCTTTTTTACTTTGAACAGGAACGCTGACAGGACTCTTCTACCAGATTGAACATAGTGAAGATGAGCTAGTACGTGAACGATGCATCCGCTTTCTGCACACAAAGATTCGCTCTTTAGGGTCGGAAGTATTTAATACTGAAGTGGAAAATCTGATTCTTACTGAAGCTAAAAAGGTTTTACAGGTAATTGAATTTGTTTCATGGGTATATCTAGGAAATAACAGAAATTTGTATACATATGTCTATTTTTTCATACTTTTATGAGACCTTTACTTGTTCACTAACAACATTTAAAAATTCCAGGTTGCTTCATCAGAAGACGAATTTACTTTAGTTATGGGAATCCTCCGTGAATTGAAATTGTGTCAAACCATAAAGGGTTACCAGCAGCTGGTTGACCTCGTGGCTGAGCAGGTAGACTTTACGAGACCCTTTGACCCAGCAGACCTGGAGAGCGTGCATCGTCTTGCTACTTGTACCAAGCAGGCTTTACCATATTTTTCTGTAAGTTGCGTGTTGCTATTTCTTTCTAAATTATTAAGCTTTAACTTCATGCGGATTGATCTAAATTAAGTGAAGCTCTAAAGATGTAATGAAATTACATGCATTGTGAATGATGAAAGTTAGTCTAGCTTCAAGAGGAATTCTCTGATAAAAGAAAATTATAATAAAAGTTTCTTATTATTTTTCAACAGTCTCAAGTACGGTCTACACAGTTTGTAGAATACATGTGGCGGGAAGTTGTACCAGCATTAGATCATCTGGAGTCGGCCGTTGCTGATGGTGGA
>NC_061828.1:26588400-26610900 GCF_019202785.1 Penaeus chinensis | reverse complement strand
TAGATATATATATATATATACATATATACATATATAGATATATATATACATATATACATATATAGATATATATATACATATATACATATATAGATATAGATATATATATATACATATATAGATATAGATATATATATATACATATATACATATATAGATATAGATATATATATATACATATATAGATATAGATATATATATATATACATATATAGATATAGATATATATATATATACATATATAGATATAGATAAAGATATACATATATAGATATATATATACATATATAGATACATATATAGATATATATATACATATATAGATATATATATATATACATATATAGATATATATATATATACATATATAGATATATATATATACATATATATATAGATATATATATATACATATATATATAGATATATATATATACATATATATATATATATATATATATACACAAATATATGTATATATACATATATACATACTTGCATACACACACGCACACACACTCATACATATGTGTGTGTGTGTGTGTGTGTGTGTGTATTGTATACAGGGTCCTTCTTCCACTCGGAATTCTTAGAAAACCTTGAAATACTGACTTTTCAAAAAGAAATCCTGAAAAGTTGAAAAGTGTCTGTCATGATACAAAATGCAAAGAATTATTCTCGCACACTTCTGTGGACAGTGGCATGTCAAATCATGATCAAATAAAAATCATTCATTGATGAGAGTTTATTGCAGAGTATTGCTTGAAAATAATAATAAAGTTTCTGAAAAAGGGCTATGAGAAAACCATTTAAAGCTGGTCCCCCTAATCCCTTGCCCGTTGTTGTCGTGGGGGGGGGGGGGACCGTTTCTCTCCCCAACATACTCCAGGCTTACCATGGCCAACAAAGAAGATTTTATACTATTATTAGGGGCAATTAGGCTTGCCCCTTCACCAAATAGCCCCACCAATTCAAACTCTCCCGATTCCCAGACCCAAGGCTCTCCTTTGACCACAGCTTCGAACACTACAGCAACTACCCCCTCCTCAATGCCTACTAGTACAGTATCCACCCAAGTCAACACTCAACCTCCAGGAGACATTTCTACTCTCCCAACATGCTCAATTTCAACACCTCTACCCCCACAACCTTCATCAATTACCCCATCCTCCCTTATTACTACTTTACAGCCTTATTGTCCACCTCCCCATAACACTACCCCCCTTAACACTACTCCCTCCTCCACACGTCCCCGCTCTTCTACTACCCCCACCTTTACAAGAATCCTAAATACTCTATTTAGTCTATGACAAAAATTGGTCAGATTGTGGAGAAGACTCACTCGCCTGTCATACGGACTATGATGCGGTATCAGTACAATGCTACTCCATTCCTCCCAGAAGTCATCGTAAGAACCCCACTAACATTGCCAAAATTACTTTCCGTAGACATGACTTACCCTCCCTGTCCGACCATATCAACCTCCTCCTCGTCAGTGCCAAAATTGTTGGCGTTTAGGACATCCTGCCAAACATTGCCGTTCCACAGCCAGATGCCCGCTATGTGCCCAACCTAGCCATACTCGATCAAATTGTTCTGCACAATCACGCACATGTGCAAACTGTGGCGGCCCCCATAGTGTATTTTATAGAGGCTGCCCCACCTACAAATTTGAGTGAGGTAGCAACTCTCAGATTCAGACTTGGACTCACTCTACGTGAAGCCAGACAGGAAGCACGTCGACGAGGTTTTTCTCTTACTCCCTACTCCAGTAATGTCGGTCACTCTGCCACTCCACCTACCTCCCAAGCTCCTACACCCTCCCCTAAACCTATCCCTCCTCCATCTAACTTCCCCTCTTCCCCTGCCATCCTAAATCCAGACACTCCAATCTCTACTACAGCCCCAACACCCCCTCTCTCTCCCCGCACTACCCGCAACAGACAGACTAAACGTTCCACCCCCTCTTCCCCTACCACACAATCACCACCTTCCTTTGCCCCTATTCTTCAGACACCAGTCTTCTCTTCCCCCCCCTCACAAGAAAACCCTTCTGTCACAAAACTCTCCAACTCCATTACAGAAACTCTTGAAGATATTCAAAACTATCTACTCGAGTCCCAAACTAACACTGAAACCCCTCATCCTCCTTCAAATTCCACAACTCTCGCTCCCTCCACACTCAAAGTAACTGTCGATATCCATCCACCTCCTACTCATATCCCCCCTACACCCTGTCCTATTAATTCAGATCGCCCCACACACTTTGATACACGCACACAATATTTTTCATGTATTGACCTCTCTCTATGCTCCCCTTCTCTTCATTTAGATTTCCATTGGTCAGTTCTAGACCATTTTCCCTATAGTGACCACTTTCCAGTTCTCTTTTCTCTTACTTCATATGTACCACTTCCTAACTCCCCACGCTGGTGCTTTGATAGAGCTGACTGGCATACTTTCACTTCACTCTCTGCTATTCATATCCCTACATCCTCCCTCTCATCCATTTCAGAAACGATACAATGTTTCACAACTACAGTCCTAAGAGCTGCCCATACTGCTATTCCTCGAACCTCAAGACCCTATACCTCCAAATGTGTTCCATGGTGAAATTCTGATTGCACTAAAACGCTTCGCTTAAAACGTGCAGCCTGGAACAGTTACAAACGAGGCACTCCTAATCAACTATCAGCCCTTATCTCCTTTAAAAGAGCATCTGCCTGTCTTCATCGTACAATCCGGAATAGCAAAACAAATAGCTGGCGAAATCATGTTTCCTCAATTACATCCTCTACATCTATCTCAAATGTTTTGCGCCGGATACATAAACTATCAGGCAAACATCCCCCCATCCAGCCCCCGTCCTCCATATTCGAGATACCCTCATCTCTGATTCTCTCCAAGTCGCTAATGAACTGGGTGATTATTTCAGCCAGGTCAGTAGTGGCTCTCACCTTTCTCCAAACTTCTCTTTATTAAAACCATCAGGGAACGTACCCCCATTATCTTCACCCTATCCTCTGCTGAGTCCTATAATGCTCCCTTTTCTTCCTCTGAACTCAGTGCTGCCCTACAATCGTGCCGCAACACTCATGAAGGCCCTGACGGTATGCACTACCGTATGCTCCGACAACTCCCATATTCCTCATTATCCTTCCTATTAACAACTTACAACCACATATGGACATCAGGAAATTTTCCTTCTCATTGGCGAGAAGCTCTTATCCTCCCCTTCCTGAAACCCAATAAATCGGGTACCCTCCCTCAAGACTATCGCCCCATCGCACTAACTAGCTGCTTATGCAAACTACTAGAGCGAATGGTTAACTTCCGCTTAATGTGGTATCTTGAATCCCACAATTTTATCTCTCCTTCCCAGTTTGGTTTTCACCGTGCCCGAAGCACAGCTGACCCCCTTGCTCATTTTGAGACATATATTACATCCGCATTTGAATCCGTACTAGCTATTTTTTTTGACCTAGGAAAAGCATATGATACGACATGGAGGTACCATATTCTCCAACAATTGTCCTCTCTAGGCATACGTGGAAACATGGGTGTCTTCATAAAGTCTTTCCTCTCCCAACGCACTTTCCAGGTCAAAAGTTCCACCTTATTCCTTCGTGCTGTAAATGACATTGCCTCAGTTCTACCACCAGGAGCCCGGTCATCACTATATGTTGATGATTTAACCATCTATGACTCTGGTACATCCATACCAAATCTCTACCAATTTCTTAAATCTGCAATATCATCAGTTTCCTCCTGGGCCACAAACCATGGCTTCCGCTTTTCTTCACTGAATCAGGCATACCATCTCTCTCTCGACGCCGTGCCCTTCTCTCTCTCCGATGTTATGCTCGATTCCACCAACTTCCCCTCACTAAACTAACTATCCCACGATCCCTACTTCCTACCTTTGCTTCTTCTCCCCGTTTACCTACTCCTTTCTCCACTCGCATGGATACCCTCCTCTCCCATTCCCCTTTTCTCCATCTCCGATTCCTCCCGTTCTCTGTCCATTCAGTCCCTCCATGGCTTATACCTTGCCCCCGTATTTGCTCCTCTGTCTACCCTGACCCACCAAAATCAAATATTCCTCCTACTGTCCTTCTCACCCATTTCCTTGACCATGCCTCCTCTCATTCCTCCAGTATTCCCGTCTACACTGACGGCTCCAAAACCACCTCCGGTGCTGATTTTGCAGTAATCTTCCCAACTCGTACTTTCAAATACCCCCTCCCTCCTGAATCCAATGTCCTTACTACAGAACTTTATGCACTCCTTTTTGCCTTAAAACACTTATACCCACTCCCCTCTTCCTCTTATACAATTTTTACTGACTCCCGTAACTCATTAACTCTCATAAAGTCAATACACACGACCAACGGAACAGACGTTGGGAGACGGCTCTCGCCCGCTTACGCATTGGCCACACCCGTCTAACCCACTCCTATCTGATGTCACAATCCGATCCACCCCTATGTCCCTTATGTAATGTTCCTCTTTCAGTCCCACATATTCTATTGTCATGCCCACGTTTTGAAGCAGCCCGTACCTCTACTTTCTCCCACCTATCCTCCCTACATAGACATCCCAACTTATCAGACATCCTTACAGAATCTCACACTTTCTGCTTTGACAACCTGTTTTCCTTCCTCAAACGCATATATATCCTTCACTTGATCTAACCCTTTACATTACCTCATCCGACCCTAACCCATTCACTCACCAATTCCTTAACCCAGCTTTAACAACTAATCACTAACCCAACCATCCTTCACTAACATTAAATATAGTGCTACATGATCTTAGATGTCTAGCACATTTATTTTGCTTTTAACTATTAACCATCCACTCTCGATTATGGATGCCATATCTACTCCTCTGCCTCAACTTCTCTCCTTGCCCATCTTGATACAATCCATCACTGTGGTCTTTGCTTAGCTCTAGGTGCCTTCCGCTCCTCTCCAGTTGAGAGCCTGTACACTGAATCAGGCATACCATCTCTCTCTCGACGCCGTGCCCTTCTCTCTCTCCGATGTTACGCTCGATTCCACCAACTTCCCCTCACTAAACTAACTATCCCACGATCCCTACTTCCTACCTTTGCTTCTTCTCCACGTTTACCTACTCCTTTCTCCACTCGCATGGATACCCCCCTCTCCCATTCCCCTTTTCCCCATCTCCGACCCCTCCCGTTCTCTGTCCATTCAGTCCCTCCATGGCTTATACCTTACCCCCGAATTTGTTCCTCTGTTTTTCCTGACCCACCAAAATCAAATATTCCTCCTGCTGTCCTTCTCACCCATTTCCTTGACCATGTCTCCACTCATTCCTCCAGTATTCATGTTTACACTGACGACTCCAAATCCACCTCCGGTGCTGGTTTTGCAGTAATCTTCCCAACTCGTACTTTCAAATACGTTGGGAATCCAGTATCCTTACTACAGAACTTTATGCACTCCGTTTTGCCTTAAAACACATATACTCACTCTCCTCTTCCTCTTTCACAATCTTTACTGACTCCCGTAACTCACTAACTCTCATAAAGTATATACACTCAACCAACCCCCTTGTTTGTAAGATCCAGATACAGCCCGTACCTCTGCTTTCCCCCACCTATCCTCCCTTCACCGACCTCCCAACTTATCAGACATCTCACACTTTCTGCTTTGACAACCTGTTTTCCTTCCTCAACCGCATATACATCCTTCACTTGATCTAACCCCTTTACATTACCTTACCCGACCTTAACCCTTTCACTCGTCGATTCCTTTGCCCAGCTTTGACAACTAATCACTAACTCAACCACCCTTTACTAACATTTACTATAGTGCTGTATGACCTTAGATGTCTAGCACATTTATTTTGCTTTTAACCATTAACCATTTAAAGCCGGTGTCATCCATTTTCACCTCTTATCAACTTGGTGACATATTTTGTTTAAAATACACTCTTGAAAAATAATTCTTGGATCTGGAAAAGGCCTTGAATTTCAGGTTCAAGTGTGTGTGTGTGTGTGTGTGTTCATATATATATATATATATGCATATATATATATATATATATATATATATATATATATTTATATATGCATATATATATATATATTTATTTATTGGGACGGGAGTGTTAATAGAGAAAAAAACACAACCCATCCATAAAGGGTAAATTCAAGATGAACAAATCATGTATCATATATAGTTCACTGATATATATATACATATATACAAGATAGAAAGTCACAAGGATACACAGAAGATATATCAAACAGAATATAACAAGGCAATAGAGTAAAGATATATCACGCAGTTACAACACTTCAGCTGGTGGCACAGACATCAATTGTTGGAGATGGCACGAATTCCTGCAAAATATGCAGCTTATATTACAAATGCCCCGCTCCTAATCCCTTGCCCGTTGTTGTCGTGGTGGGTGCTTAAGAGATGGAGACTGAGGCTCCATGTTGGGGATTTCATTCCACACCACTCCTTCCTCCACCAATCGACGCCCCGCCATTTCTGCAGACCTTTCGGGTACCCTATTTGACCCTGCCACATTGAACATATTTTTGTAATTCACCCAACAGCCCTTTACCCTGATAAAACCCTTTCTTTTATTAGTGCATCCAAAAACAAGTAGGCAAAGTTTCCCTCCACCGGCTCCTAACTGCTCACGCCTTGCAGCTGAGTCTCGAACGCATGCACTATCCACACTGATTAACCTCACTGGCAAACCTATTCCAGCCCAAGCCCACTCCTCTCTTAATGCATGTACTGGAACTGTTTCCATCTCCCCGGCTGACTGCCAATCTACGACAAAGATTGGATAGTCTGTAAAGACGACCTACTTGCCTGCCTCGCTGACTATGATGCAGTACCCCAATACAGTGCTATAGTATTCCCCCTAGAAGCTGCATAAGTCCTACATCATTATTGCCAAGATTCCTTTTTTAAACATGAACTCCCCTTAAGGTCTATATAGGAGGAGAATCTTGCCCTGTCAGACCATATCAACCTCTACTCCGTCAATATCGGAAATGTTGGCGCTTTGGCCACCCTGTAAAGCAGTGTTGCTCCACAGCCCACTGCCCTTTCTGTGCCGAACATGGCCTGCTCAATCACGTATATGTACTAATTGCGGTGGCTCCCATAGTGTATTTTATAGGAACTGCCCTGCCTGCAAGTTTGAGTCTGAGGTGGCAGTTATCTTAGACAAACGGCATCACTCTACGAGAAGCCAAACAGGGGGGGGGGGGGGGTTGCGAAGTTCTAGCTTCGCCCGGGCCTTCTAGATATGGCCCGGCCTGTGTCAGCTTTTTTACGGCTGTCTCATTGAGTTGTCTGACACTCGGTGCTTACCGTGGCGGCGGGATTGCCAGCAAGCGCTCCTGCCGCCATGGTGTAAGCATTTCGCATAGCCTCTTTACCAGCACGGCGGCTGTTGTGGGCGGTCCATGTCTCAGGAATTGTGTATGGTTACAATTTTCTAGGTAGTGGACTAGTGTGGCGTTCGGCTCGCCGCAGTGCTTGCAGCACCATTCATCGCGTTCGATTGTTGGGATAATCTGCCATGCACAGTGGTAACCTAGGCGCATTCTGTGAAGAATGACTTCGGTTCAGAGCCTGTGTCGTCTGAGTACCAGCTGGCCGAGGGGGAGGTTCTCGTTTCCTCTCTGTGGAGCTGCCGTAGGAAGGTACGACCGACCAAGGCACACTTCTCCATAAGTAATTTTCGGCTCGGTTTTATCGTCATGGGATTTGGGGGCATACCCCTGCCAGCGACGGCTAGTCTGTCAGCAAGCTCGTTCCCTCTGATGCCGATGTGGCTTGGGACCCAGTTGATGATAATTCTTCTACCCTGAGCAAGAATTCTCTGTGCCATTGTGAGAATCGTGGTCAGTAGGTAGATGTTGTCTGTGGGTGAGCTGTGCTGAAGACAGTCAATGGCTGGCCTGGAGTCTGTGTGTATGACCACGTGTCCTTCCCTTAGGGACGCGTGGCCTAGGGCTCCCATGATTGCAACTGCCTCTGCCTGTAGCGAGGAGGCGTTGTCTGTTACCCTCATGGATCGCGTGGCATCCCTAGCTGCAAAGCCGGCGCCTGCAGTGTGGCTCAAGGGATCGACCGCTCCATCCGTGTAGTATGTTCTACTACCCGGAGGAGTGATGGCTGCAATGACCCTGTGGGCTTCTGCCTTTAGGCTAGGCATGGGGTATAGGCTCTTTTTCGTTGACAGGCTCATTATGTTGAACTCTATCAGGCTCAGTGCCCACGGCGGGGCTTCGGCAAAGTCGGGGTGGGGGGAGTCCATGTCCTTAGCAAGAAGCTGTTCTTTGAGCTGATGGCGTATCAACACCCTGGCTGTATGAGACAGCCAGGAGTTGTTTGCAACGAGCTAGTTGTCTTGTTCGAGGCATCTGACTAATTTTTGTCTTAGGCTTGTGTTCCTGGGAGCCTGGATGACCTTTGACAGGAATTGTGTTGCCGTTAGATCGATTCGTGAGTCCAGGGGGAGAAGGTTTGCCTCCATCAGGAGGTTGAGGACCTTCGTCCACCTCGGGGCACCCAGAATGATCCTGGCAGCTTCATTTTGGACTGTTTCTAATTTGTCTGTGTGCTTTTTCTTTGCAGCAATTAGAGCGACTGAGGCATAGTCCACAATGGGCCGGACAGCATGTACATAGAATGATCTTAGTACTTTGTGTCTGGCCCCTATGCGTCTCCCAGTCATTGCTCTCATGACAGACAGTCTTGCTTTGGTTCGGTCAACCAGGTACTGGACCTCCTTATGGAAGGAGAGGGTCCGGTCTATCCTTACCCCAAGGTATAGGTAGTCCTTGACCCATTCTAATTACACTTCCTGGATTTTCAGTCTTGTGCCTCGAACTCTCTGTCTCAAAGCCATGGCTTTGGATTTGGCAGCAGAGATCTTTAGTCCTGTCCTACAACACTCCTCTGACACGAGGTCCAGACAACGCTGGGCTTTATTCTGGCTGCGTGGTCCAGTGGAGGTGATAGCGAGATCGTCTGCATACGAGATGATCTGGCACCCCACTGGGAGGTTTATGTTGAGGATGCAGGACATTAAAGTGTTGAATAGGGCTGGACTGAGAACCCCACCCTGTGGCGTTCCATTTTCGAGCGGCATGTGCTGCGATAGGTGACCCTGGAATTTGACATTGGCAGTCCTGTTCCTGAAGTAGTCACCTATCCAAGCCAAGAGCTTTCCTCTGATTCCCTTCTGGATCAGGCTTTCCTGAATGGCAAGCGGACTTGCCAGTTCAAAAGCCTTCTCCAGGTCAAGGAATACCACCACAGCTGGGCCCTTGCTGATTGTGCTTAAGAGCGTGGCTATGCTGTGTGCTGTGCCCATGCCCCTTGTGAACCCGTGAAGGTGTTCGTGCGGGGGTCCCGTTTCCCATTGAAGCCGGTTTAGTACCATCCTCTCGGCCGTCTTGGCCAGGCAGCTGAGCAGAGAGATGGGGCGGTACTTCCCCGGCTCCTTTGGTTTTGGGATGGGAACTATGGTAGCCCTCTTCCAACTCTGGGGTAGAGTGGAAGTTTCCCAGGACTTGTTGATGAGTTGCAAGAGTGCACGCTCACCTGCTAGTCCTAGGTGGGAGATAATGGGGTACGAGATCCCATCAGAGCCCGGGGCTGTGTTGGAACTGGTTTTATAGGCTTTCCTTAGTTCCCTCAGAGAAAAGATAACGTCTGAGTTATCGGGTTCGGCTGCCCCTTCTCTGATCTGAGCGTGTCTGTCTGGCTGTAGACGCTCTTGTCTTGCCCTCAGCTCGGCTGGCAGACTGTTGCTGCTCGTTCTCGCAGAGAACTCGTGCGCCAGTCTGTTAGCCTCTGCTTGGGGGTCGTGATGGGTGCACCTCGGGGCTTGAGCGGCTGGTAGCTCGCTTGACCCGTTGCCACAGCTCTGAAAGGGTGGTTTGGTGGTCGAAGGACTCACACCATTCCAGCCACTTTTCCTGCCTGACTCTGTTGGCAGTTTCCTTGGCATCCGTGACAGCTTCCCTTAGGAGGGATAGGTTGTCAGGGGTTCTTTGCCTTCGGAATAGTTTTCGGCACATGTTCACCCTGTGGTTGACCTCCCTGATCTCGTCATTGAAGTACCAGGCGTCTTTGTGACTTCTGGACCCAGGCCGAGTTTTGGGTATGGTCTGTGAGGCTGCTTCATTAATGGCGTTTAGCAGGCTGGCTTCGAGCACTTCCACATTTTCGCTTTGTGGGGGATTGTTGCATCTCAGACAGAGGGCCAAGGCGTTTTGAAACGCCTGCCAGTTGGCCTTGTCTGTTTTCCATCTTGGATTCGGTCTTAGGATTTCGGCTGGGCCAGCATCCGTGAGGGTAGTTATAGTGCCGTAATGGTCACTTGTGACGGTCTCATCGACACACCAGCCAATCCTCCCCACACACCAGGGTGAGGTCTAGGACCCCTCCTCTGACATGCGTTGGCTCTTGGGTGTTGAGGAGAGCGATCTCAGGGAATGTCTCTAGCACGTCGGCTATGTGATAGCCGGCCGCATCCGGTGCCCGGCAGGGAGCCAGGATGGGGTGGTGTGCATTGAAGTCTCCCCCTATGATCACTCGGTCGTGTGCAGCAGAAGCACAGACCTGGCTGATGTCTAAGCTTTTACAGCGTGGCCGGCTGTACACATTGTACAGTTTGAGGGGCCCCCCGGCCAGGTGAACCTCGACGGCAAGGGATTCAACATCGTCTCCACAGTGCGATGCATCGGCTATTGCGGAGCAGGGGATTGTTGCTCTCACAAGGGTGATCAAGCCTCTCTTGCTAGGTGTTCGTGGCAGTGTGAAGGCATGGTACCCTGAGAAGTGAACAGTGTCCACTGTTAATGTCTCCTGGAGCATGACAATGTCAATGTTCCTTGATCGCACTACTGCTTGGAGAAAAGCGTTCTTTGCAGAGAAGCTATTGATGTTCCACTGTAGGATGCTTAGATGGTGTGTCATGATGTTACTCAGTGATAGTTACATCAGAGACATCGTCGGAGTCTGACAACTCCATTGCGAGGTCCTCGCTGGTTGAGGGCTCCTCGTCTGTTGTCAGGCTATCCTTGGGTCCACTGGGGGGTGGAGAGCCTTTGGTAGCTCTGACTTTGGTTGGTTCGGCTTTTCTCTCAGGCTTTTTCTTGGCTGGCCTTGCTGGCTTTGCCTGGGCAAGGTCAGCGTGATCTGGCTCTGGCTGCACAGATTCAGCCTGTTTTGGCTCTGCCTGTGAAGGCATGGCCTGGTTTGGAGTGGGGAGGGGAGTCTCGTCCTGGGGTGAGGGTGAGGCTGGTTTTTCTCTAGCCAGCTTTCTTCCCTTCAGGGCTGCGACAGTCTGGGTCATTGCCGTCATGGCGACCGAAACTGCCTTCTCGGCCTCCTCACTCGACCTCCCCAGGGCTGTTGCTACTGCTGTGACAACAGCAGTTAACAGGAGAGTCATATCGTCCTCGTCAAAGAGGAGATCATCATCTGTTGGGGAGGTTTTTGTGGTGCTCTTAGAAACTTTTTTCTTTAGTTTCTTTTTCTGCACCTTTGGCATTGTCGGAAACTCCTTTTTGTTGGAGACATCCGGTGTCGGCTGGGGGGCGGCTTCCTTCCTCTTAGGCCCCACCGGGCACCCAGACATGGGTGCCCGGTGGGGCAGGAACAAAGTCTGATCGGTTTTGAGCAACCTCTTGTCGCCTGAGGGCCGCCTTTTTCCTGACAGAGCAAGTCAGGCTCCAGGCATGATGCTTCTTGGCACAGTTGGGACATTTGGCTGTTGTGTCCCTCTTTTCCTCTTTGTATGCCTTGAGGCATACCTCTGTGTTGAGTGCCTTGCTACAGACACCACGTTTAGGCTTGGCTGTACAGTTAGCCTTGTGGTGACCGTATTTCTGGCACTTGAAACACCGAAGTGGTTCTGGCACATACGTTCGAAGGTTGTAGGTGCCCCAGTTACCCAGATCAAGGGTAGTGGTTGGGGCACCTTTCATGGAAGCACGCCGACGAGATTTTTCAATCACTCCCTACTCCAGTACCATCCTATAATTCACTCCTATCCCCTCACTTCTGACGACATCCATCCTCCATATATATATATATATATATATATATATATATATATATATATATATATATATATATATATATGTATATATATATATATATATATATATATATATATATATATATATATGAATATGTGTGTGTGTTTATGTACATGTATATATATGTATAAACATATATGTGTGCATATCTATATGTATAAACATATATGTGTGTATATCTATATGTATAAACATATATGTGTGTATATCTATATGTATAAACATATATGTGTGTATATCTATATGTATATATATATAAATGTGTGTGTATGTATATATATATATATATATATATATATATATATATATATATATATGTATATATACATTTACATATGAATATATGTGTGGGTCGATGTGTCATGCTCTGGGTGATGTGAAGCGATGGTGTGGTAGCCTAGATAGTGTTAAGTGCTTGCAGCTACCATCGCTGGCTAGCCTAGTGCGAAAAGAGAACAGCTCTGCATAAGCCTCCCGTGCCAGTTCACAGTCTCTCCATCATCGAGACTCCTGCAGTGCCTCCTCGTGGCCACCCTTGGAAACGGGGCCCTTTGCGGTCCCAGGCTAAACTGAGGGGGATCTCAGAGCAGCAGGAGGCCCCAGAGGTACGGAGCTATGGCCCCCAGCCACTCTGGGATATATGGGCGGCTCGGGGGAGTTGGGCCTTGCCAGCCGAAATAAATGGATATACTAGGGGGAGGGATGATGTCCCTCCTACCCAACAAGCAAGGCGGCTGTGGGTCCCGTTGAGAGGGCTAATGTTGGGGCACAGGATGGGAATGAGAGATACTCGTCTCGCCTGCGCCCTGGCAGGCGCCAATTTAGCATGAGGCCTGTGAGGCAAAGCCTAAGGGAACCCCACAGACGGACGTTGGGCTCCACAGCCTGCCGACCCCCTTTATTTGGGGCAGCGTCGGCGGGTTTGCCACAGGTGGCGTCTACCCGGAGCGACCACCTGAGGTTTAACCTCAGGCAATCCATCCGGGTAGGTGCTTGGAACATCCGGTCCATGCGGCAGGACGAGCGGTTACCGCTGCTATCGAGGGAATTGGAGCAGTTGGGAGTTGAGGTGGCTGCCCTCTCGAAGGTGAGAAGACCTGGCAGCGACACGATCAGTATGGGTGGGTATACCTATTACTGGTCGGGCCGTGGCGATGGTCACCATCTCAAGGGAGTAGCCATAGCCATCTCCAGCCGACTCCAACCCTCGGTTGTTGAGGTAAAACCGGTTGATCAGTGTATTATGGCATTGAGGCTGAAGCATGCTTTTCGTGTCTCTTATTGCTGTGTACGCTGCTACCAATCTTTGCAAGCTGGATGTGAAAGAGGCGTTCTATGCCAAACTCGAAGCAGTGGCAGATATTACCCCCGGCGAGACATTTGCATTGTTCTGGGCGGTATGTGATCGAGCTGGTTACGAGATGTCTGTTGGACCCCATTCCTCGGGAGCTGATCCCGGCAGCGAGAATAGCCTTCTTCTCCGGGACTTTGCTAGGTCCCAGAGAATGAGAATTTCTGGTTCCTGGTATCAACGCTTCAACCTACATCGCTGGACATGGTATAGTGAAACGGGTAGTGTGGCCAAGGAGATCGACCACATCCTTGTTAGCACTCGATGGGTGATCCTCCAGGGTTTACCGGAGTGCCGAGTTTTGTGGCACTGACCATAGGCTACCCTACAGGTACACTTAAAAACTCCTCGTCCCTCCAGTGGTCACTCTAGGGTGTTTCACTTGGACAGAATGAGGGAGGAGTGTGCCCGTGGGTTAGCTACGGCAGTCTCTGATCGATTCACAAAACTTGAAAACCTGACAGACCCAGTCCATTGGCGTACGCCCGAGGGCAAAGCAGAATTTCATCTCCCCGGAGACATTGGAGGCCACTGAAGCGTGCGCATGGCTCGGCTGAATGCCAATCAGGACTTGATTGTGTGAGTGTGTGTGTGTGTGTGTATGTATGTATAATATAAATATATATATATATATATATATATATATATATATATATATATATATATATATATATATATATTAATTATGCCTATGCACTCACACACACACACACACACACACACACACACACACACACACACACACACACACACACACACATATATATATATATATATATATATATATATATATATATATATATATATATGACACAAAGACAAACACAGTAACGTGTACACAAAGATGAAAGGAAGACAGCCACAGTAAGCAAATAAAATTGAATTGTAACGTTTCGAACTCTTCACGAGTTCCTCTTCAGACGAATGATAAACCAAAATGGATACAAGGAGAGAATTTTGACAAGAATATATAGTGATTGAGAGACAGAACGAACGAGTAGAATCAGGTCTCAGGACAAGGGTCAAGGTCGAAGAGTCTGGGGAAGGCTTTGCTAATTAACGAGGAGGTAAGGTCATCCAAGCCCCATTGACCAGCACTCAATGCATAATTTTAACTTGAGTGCTGGTCAATAGGGCTTGGACCTGGACCGACAAGTAATTCCTCACGACAGGTCTGGTTTATCTGCCCAAACCACGATTTCCTAGAACGTCCCACGAGCCTCTTCCACCCAGCATTGTCTTGTAAAGAGACAGGCTGAAGACCAGGGTCGTCCACAGGGAAGCGAGCTACGTACTTGTATAGCCTGAGTTGGTGGTTCCAGTTAATGAAAGTAAAAGATTCTAAGCCGGTCTCACAGCGTAAACATCGGTTGGACACATAGTCCTGCCAACTGAGTGGTGTAGAGATAGCACTGCATGGAGGAGTAACATTGATGTAGAGTAGTAATGAGAGAGGAGGAGGTAAAACATTAAGAAACTGCAGGAGGAGATGGTGAGGAGAGAGGGAGGTATGTATTCAGAAGATTGAGTAGTGACCTGGGTGGATGATTCAGAATGGATTCAACTGATAGCAAGTGTCAAGGATGGGACAGCAGCAGCAGTGGTCGGAACCTTGATCGAAAGAGTCGGGTCGGGAAACCAGAGAAGTAAAATTTGAGGAGGGTAAGTGTTTAGGGGGTAAGCTTCAATGCCCCTAATAAGGGAACAAAATCATTCATGGTGAGCCCAAAATATGTCGTGAATGGAAACGGTTCGCCCTTGAAGAGTGGATGTGAGGGAGGAGCGTTATCTTGAGTAATGTTTGAGGAGTTTGGGATGTCTTTATGAGAGGAAAGGGATAGATGACTGGATAGGGGAATACCGTGCCCATGGTTTCCCGAGGGCTTTCATGACTACCACAAAGCTAGCATTTCATCCTTTCAGCACGGCTCTTACGCCTAAGGAAGTGGACAGAAGAAAGGGTCGGGGAGGAGATTAAAAAGGGAGACGAAAAGACTGCAAAACTGGTTGATTAATGGTTAGCAAGCGAAAAAATGTATCACACATCAAAAGTCATATAGCACATTAGAAAAGTATAGTAGCAAAAATAAAGATTAGTTAAAGACTAGATGTGCTACATTTCAAAAGTCATACAGCACTTTTCAATAGTGTGATGCTGAAAAAGGCAAAGAAGGTGAGTAAAGGGGACAAGACAAGGATTGGTAAAAGGGGAAAGGGGTGTTACGGACGATTAAATCAAATGGAAGATACAGGTCTGAGATATCCAGTGTAGAAGCCATCAGTGAGTGATTAGGGTAAAACATGAGTGCTGGAGAAGTAGGAAGGTGATGATCCGGGGGAGGGCACTGATGTGACAAAAGAGAGTCAAGTGTTTATCCAGGAAGGAATAAAACGGATGATGGAGAAGGAGCGGGTTGGTGTAGATAGTGCACAGGGGGGGGGGGTGTTGAGAGGGAGTGGGAGGAAAGGGTGTAGGGTGAACACGAGGAGGAAGATGGATGTCGACAGTCACTTTGAATGTAGAGGAAATGGGAGACTGAGAGGGCTGATGAGGGATAACTTTTTTTTTCGGGAGGGGGGAGGGGGTATAATTAGAAAGTTTTTAATGACCTCAAGATTTTCTGAAAGGGAGTTAGCCGGGGAGGTCTAAGAAGCGAAAGTCTTATGAGGGGGAGAAAGGAGGATAGACATCTGAGTTGTAGAAGATTCTCTGATGCGAAGAGGAGGTGTAGGCAGCGAGTAAGTGGTGGAGATTGGAGTGTCTGGATTTAGAATGGCAGAAGACTTTGATTGGGGGAGAGAGGAAGTAGAAGTGGGAACGTAAGGCGTAGGAGGAAGGCATACTGGGGGAGATGTAGAAACCCCTTGGGGAGAAGGGCAACTTTGAGTCTGAAGGCTGCTACTCAGGCTACTTGTAGGTAGGGCAGCCCCTATAAAACACAATATGGAAGCCACCACAATCGGCACGGATGCATGTGTTTGCACGGAGCAGTTTGAACAATCATGGCTAGATTGGACACATAGAGGGCAGCGGGCTGTGGAACGACAGTGCTTGACAGGATGGCTAAAACACCAAAATTTTTTACGTTAATGGGGGAGGGGTCGACGTGGTTGGACAGGGCAGAACTCTCCGCCGATATGAATTTCATGGATGAGATCGAGTCTACGGAAGGTAATCTTGGCAATATTGGCGTAGGACTTTCAGCGGCCTCTCCGGGAAATAGTGTAGCACTGTACAGGTACTACATCATAGTCAGTAAGACAGGAAGCAGGTCTTCGTCAAAGTCTGACCAATCCTATCGTACACACAGGGCAATCAGCCTGGGAAATGGACACCTGTTCCGGTAAAAAAAATATTAAGAGAGGAGTGAAGTTGGGTAGAATCAAGTTTTCCACTGAGGTCAGTCAGGGTAGATAATTCACGAGCTTATGACTTAGGACTTAGGATGTAACTGTGACAGACATGAAAGATCTGACCGGCTGCGGAAGAAACTGCCTACCTGTTTTGGGGGACATTATTGGGAGAAAGTGTACTGGAAGAGTAAGGGGGAATTACAAAAAATCGATCCCATTTAGCTGGATTAAAGATTTGTAGAGATGAAAGTAGTTGGAGTACGAAGACTGGAGGAGGAGGGAGTTGTGTCGAGTAAAGTAGTACTGCGGGGAAGTAGAAAATAAGGATAAAGAATGATAATGGTAAGGGCAATAGGGAAAGAAGACGGAATGGGGCACATGGAGGGATTGGGGGGAATTTGAGGAGGATGGATATGGCATTTATTTTGAATGAAGAGGGAATGGAAATAGAAAGATTGGAGAGTGGATGTGAGGGAGGAGCGTTATCTTGAGTAATGTTTGAGGAGTTTTGGATGTCTTTATGGGTTTCAGGGTTGGGTATGGAGGTCTGAGAAACAAAGCTTTTCTTATGAAGAAGTGAAGAGAAACAGATGCCTGAAGAGCAGAGGAAGAGGTGGGTGTAGGAGAGGATGTAGTAATTTATAATTTATGATAATATAATTTTATAATCTAGTTAATCTCATTTGTTACAGTGGTTATTCTTATGTTTGGTGTGACAGGCTGTCTGTTTGCTTCTAAATTACACCCTGTGTGCAAGGAATGGTCGGGGTTACCATTCACTGGCGGCGTGGGATTTGAACGCAGGTCAGCAAGATTTCTACCACTACGCCACACAGTAAAGTAAAAGGTGGGGTGGAACGTTTAGATTGCCTGGTGCGACAGGTAAAGTAAGGAGAAAGGTTAGACTTCGGGGAAGAGGTAGAAATTGGAGCGTTTGGATTTAGACTGGAAAAGGAATTTGACTGGGGGAAAGAGGGAGTAGAGGCAGGATGGTTCGAGGTAGAGGGAAGAGATACTGGGGTAGATGCTGTGACATCTTCAGATGATGGGAGGAGAGGGAAGTGAAGGACAGTTCAGGAATAGGTAAAGAGAGACACCTCGTCGGCGTGCATCCTCTCTGAGCTCACGTACAGTGTGGCCTAGTTTGAATCTGAGAACTGCTACCTCAGATTCGAACTTGTGGCAGCTCCTATAAAATACATTATGAGGACCACTATTGGTACATGTACGTGATTGAGCAGAACAATTTGAACAGTCATAAGTTGAGTTAGGTTGAGCAGCAGGCTGTGGAGCGAATGTGTAACTATGCCAAGGCGTGGATGATCGGAACGGGTGTGAAAGGAAAATCTGCCTTCTTGTTTTTGGAGACATTGTTAGAAGAGAAGGGTATTGTCAGAGTAAAGGGCTGTAAGGGAATCGCAAAAATCGGGCCCACGTGGCTGGCTCAAAAGATACTGAAAAACTTTGCAGAGGTAAAATCAGTAGAAGGATGAGGGCGGGAGGAGTGAGTAAGATGGGTTTGTATGGAGTGAGGTGGTACTGTGGGAGGACAATAATGGTTAATGGTTAAAAGCAAAATAAATGTGCTAGACATCTAAGGTCATGTAGCACTATAGTTAATGTTAGTGAAGGGTGGTTGGGTTAGTGATTAGTTGTTAAAGCTGGGTTAAGGAATTGGTGAGTGAATGGGTTAGGGTCGGATGAGGTAATGTAAAGGGGTTAGATCAAGTGTGTGATTCTGTAAGGATGTCTGATAAGTTGGGATGTCTATGTAGAGAGGACGTGGGCATGACAAAAGAATATGTGGGACTGAAACCGCGAATGTTCCAATGAAGGATAGTTATACTTTCGTTGATTTACTGGCAAAGATTGCAGTGCGTGTTGGAGAATTTGAAGGGGAAGGTGCTAGAGGGTGGGATAAAGAATGAGGTTGGGGAGGTGGTGTTGTATCAGGAGGGGTGTCGGGAGGTAGAGGGTCTGGGGAAGAGGGTACTTGTGACATGAGGGTTTCACGTGTGTATCCAGGAGGGAGTGGAAGGGATAGAGGGGATAGTGGGAGGGTTAATATAGGTGGGGCTGGAGTCAGGGGGAATGGGTTTTGTTGGGATGGGGTAGGAGGATTGGGTGTAGGGAGAATATGAGTAGGAGGAGGATGGATATCGGCAGTCACTTTGAGTGTGGAGGGAGCGGGAATTGTAGAATTTGAAGGTGGATGAGTATTAGTTTGGGACTCGATTATGTAGTTCTGGATATCTTCAAGAGTTTCTGTAGTGGTGTTGGTTGGGGAGTTTTGTGAGATAAAGGTTTTCTTGTGAGGGGGGGAAGAGAAGTCTGGTGTCTGAAGAATAGGGGCAAAGGAAGGTGGAGGTGATTGTGGGGTAGGGGAAGAGGGGGTGGAACGATTATTCTGTCTGTTGCGGGTAGTGCGGGGAGGGAGAGGGGAAGGTGTTGGGGCTGTAGTAGAGATTGGAGTGTCTGGATTTAGGATGGCAAAAGAATATGACTGGGTAGAGATTGGAGTGTCTGGATTTAGGATGGCAAAATAATTTGACTGGGGAAGGTAGGAGGTAGAAGAGGGGAAGTTAGATGGAGGGGGGTTGGGTTTAGGGGAGGGTGTAGGAGCTAGGGGGGTAGGGGGATTGGCAGAGTGAGCGACATTACTAAAGTAGGGGCTAAGAGAAAAACCTCATCGACGAGCCTCCTGTCTGGCTTCACGTAGACTGAGTCCAAGTCTGAATGTGAGAGTTGCTACCTCAGACTCAAATTTGTTGCCCTATGGGGGCCGCCACAGTTTGCACATGTGCGTGATTGTGCAGAGCAGTTTGATCGAGTATGGTCAGGTTGGGCACATAGCGGGCATCTGGCTGTGGAATGACTTTTTGGCTGGGTGTTCTAAACGCCAACAATTTTGGCACTGACGAGGAGGTTGATATGGTCGGACAGGTAGGGATTCCCCACCTATGTAAACATTTAAGGGAAGGTCATGTCTACGGAAAGTAATTTTGGCAATGTTGATGGATTTTTTACGATTTCCTCTGGGAGGAATGGAGTAGCATTGTACATATGTTGCATCATAGTCTGTGAGACAGGCGAGTAAGTCCTCTCCACAATCTGACCATTCTTTGTCATAGATTGGGTAATCTGTTGGGGAGATAGAGACAGTTCCGGGGCAAGTATTGAGGGTTGGATAAGGTTCTGTAGGGATGGGATTACCACATAGATCAGTTAGTTTTGTTAATGCTATAGCTTGGTTTTCAGTTGTTACTGTGACGAGACGGGAGTAGTCGGGTCGGCTACGGAAAGAGACTTTGCCTACTTGTTTTTGGAGGCATTGCTGGAAGAGGAGGGTGTTTTGAGAGTAGGGAGCTGTGGGAGGGATCACGAAAAATCGGTCCCATTTGGCTGGGCTAAATAGAGTATTTAGGATTCTTGTAGAGGTGGGGGTAGTAGAAGTGCGGGGACGTGTGGAGGAGGGAGTAGTGTTGAGGGGGGTAGTGTTATGGGGAGGTGGGCAATAAGGTTGTAAGGTAGTAATAAGGGGAGATGGGGTGGTTGATGAAGAAGGTTGTGGGAGTAAAGGTGTTGAAGTTGAGCATGTTGGGAGAGTAGAAAGGTCTCCTGGGGGTTGGTTGTTGATTAGGGTTGATACTGTACTAGTATGCATTGATGATGGGGGAGTTGTTGCAGTGTTCGGAGCCGTGGTCAAAGGGGAGCCGGGATTGGGGGTATTTGATAAAGGGGCAAGCCTCATTGCCCCTAAAAGTGGGGTTACGTCTTCATTATTGGCCATGATAAGCCTGGAGTATGTTGGGGAAAAAAATAGTCCACCCCTCAGGGTCCCCTTGAGGGGTAAGGGCCAGGTTGGCAGGGGAATACCGTGCCCATGGTTCCCTCAGGCCGTTCAGGACTGACATAAAGTCAGCCTTTCATCCTTTCAGCACGGCTCTCACACCTTAGGAGGTGGATAGTAGAAGGGATTGGTAAAGAAACTGAAACGAAAAGTATGAGTGGGAAAAAAGACCATGTAAAATTAGTTGAGTCGATGGCTGAGTCCCAAGGTTGAGGAGTTCCCCATCATTGGGTCTCAGTCTTCGTCTCCTAAGCCCCCCCACGACAACAACGGGCAAAGGATTGGGGGGGGGGGGAGGATAATAAGGTTGAAGAGTAGTAATAGGAGATTGACAATGAAGACTGTGCAGTAGGGGATGGAGTGGAGGATGTTGGGAGGAGATGTATTCTGAAGGTTGAGGAATGACCCAGGTAGATGATTCGGAATAGAGTTGACAGCAAACATCGGGGAGGGGGTATTGGTATCAGTGGTTGGAACCGTGGTCAAAGGAGAGGCTAGTTTAAATAGGCTAGTTGATGAAGGGACAAATCTTCATGCCCCCAATAAAGTAAAAAATCTTCATTATTGGCCAGTGTGAGCCTGATAGGTAAGTTAAGGAAAAATAAATAGTGTAATGCACAGGGGGATTTGTGGATAGTGTAATATCTGATTTAGATTTGGTAAAAAAATGGCTAGGAGATAGGGGAAGTAGAGGCGGGAAGAGGAGTAGGGGGAAGGTACTGAGGAAGATGTAGAGGCTTCTTGGGTAGAGGGGAAAGGAGTGGAGCCAAAGAAAGCATTAGAGTAGGGAGTGATAGAAAACCCTCATCAGCATGCTTCCTGTCTGGCCTCTTAGATTCAAACTTGTAGAACTTGTAGGCAGGGCAGTTCCTATAAAATACATTATGGGAGCTGCCTCAACTGGCACATGCACACAATTGTGCAGGGCAGTCTGAATGGTCATGACCAGGCTGGGCACATACAGGGCAACAGATACAATGCAATGTTGAAGGTATCTTGTTTTAAGATCTAATTCAATTTTGTGCTTTTGTTTACAGCTGGAAGTCCAACAGTAATATAATTGTTGACAGTGCATCAGACTGGTCTGTAATGTCACATTTGGAAAGCATGGGCAAATCACTTTAAGTACGCAGTCTGTATGAGAGGATATGAATAAAACACATTCTGAATATTTTCTCTGTATTTTTTGTACATTCTCATGGTAGTTATTTTACCAGTAACAACCCTTCTGTAAACACTGGCAATTCTTTTTAATTATGGATATAATGCATGAGCAGTTATAGGTAAATAATGCACAGTCCACATAGCTTCTGTTGCTGCAAATATATCAGGTCTCAACAATGGTGGCACAAGGGATAACAAAATATACAATGTCTGTTCAGCACAATATTTAAATTATGACGACAATTTAAAAGAAATACACTCAACATTGAAAAAATGCAATTATCTGTAAAACAATAAATTCTGTATCACAAATATATTTGGCATGTAAGAACATACTTATTTAGAACATATTTAAAACATAAAATGTTTAATTATTTAAATCTGAGTAAACATCTTCCTTTATTAAGCTAAATACAGTACATAAAAGCTGGCTTTCTTCAAAGAGATGCTTCTAAATAACTTTTCATATACAGTTGAAATAGTTCTTGTGACTTCATATACCATATTCTTACAAAGTGGATCATCCTGTCAAAGAAATAGTCACACACTTTGTTACAAAAAAATTCTGATAGAGTAAAAGAGCCTTCTACTGAGAAAGTTAAACAACAGTTTATACATGAATAGGCAACAGGAAAATGCCTAACTTCAATATAACTAATGAAA
>NC_061828.1:26563400-26580900 GCF_019202785.1 Penaeus chinensis | reverse complement strand
AAAATGATGCATATGTAAAGTATGCATAAATATCATACTATTCATTCATTCAATGATGACATTTTCTACAGCCTGAAATAAAAATTTGGTCATATTGTATTTCATATCAACAATAATTAATTTGTATAAATTTCTAAAGTAGTTCTTACACTGAAATTAATAAAGAGAGAAAAAAGTGTGCTATGATAACTTCATCATTTGACTCTTCATATATGTATGTAAGTGGCCACACGCATGCTAATACCATAAGTGTACATGTATTAAAACAGCAAAATATTAAATAGTACTTACTATTGTTATTACATTCCTTGTTCTTTTTCCCTTTACCTGTAACAAACAAGCATATTAAGCTTCCCATCACCACTTGCAGACTACAAGCTCATGTCAGAAAGTAGTGCTAGAAAGATGAACCACAACCTTTTAATTAACAGAACCCACCAGACTCCACCTCATTTGTGAGATTTGCGAGATTTGTGTGTGTAAAATAAACATTTATTATCTATATGAAAAAGGGAGGGAAGGAAGGGGGAAGAGAGGTAGAGCAGTGGAGGGAGGGAGGGAGGGAGGGAGGGAGGGAGGGAGGGAGGGAGGGAGGGAGGGAGGGAGGGAGGGAGGGAGGGAGGGAGGGAGGGAGGGAGGGAGGGAGGGAGGGAGGGAGGGAGGGAGGGAGGGAGGGAGGGAGGGAGAGGAGGGTGGGCGTAAGGGAGGGAGAGAGGGAGGGAGAGAGGGAGGGAGAGAGGGAGAGGGAGGAGGAGAAGAAGGAGAAGGAGAAGGAAAAGGAGGAAAAGGAGGAAAAGGGAGGGAGAGAGGGAGGGAGAGAGGGAGGAGAAGGAGAAGGAGAAGGAGAAGGAGAAGGAGAAGGAGACGGAGAAGGAGAAGGAGAAGGAGAAGGAGAAGGAGAAGGAGAAGGAGAAGAAGAAGAAGGAGAAGGAGAAGGAGAAGGAGAAGGAGAGAAGGAGAAGGAGAAGGAGAAGGAGAAGAAGGAGAAGGAGAAGAAGGAGAAGGAGAAGAAGAAGGAGGAGAAGGAGAAGAGAAGAAGGAGGAGAAGAGAGAAGGAGGAGAAGGAGGAGAAGGAGAAGAAGGAGAAGAA
The DNA here is from genome assembly GCF_019202785.1 of Penaeus chinensis. NCBI lineage: Eukaryota > Metazoa > Arthropoda > Malacostraca > Decapoda > Penaeidae > Penaeus > Penaeus chinensis. Next base: position 26,579,810 of record NC_061828.1, on the reverse strand, counting down.
GGAGAAGAAGGAGAAGAAGGAGAAGAAGAAGAAGAAGGAGAAGAAGAAGAAGAAGGAGAAAGAGAAGGAGAAAGAGAAGGAGAAAGAGAAGAAGAAGGAGAAGGAGAAGGAGAAGAAGGAGAAGAAGGAGAAGGAGGAGAAGAAGGCGAAGGCGAAGGAGAAGGAGAAAGAGAAGGAGAAGAAGAAGGAGAAGTAGAAGAAGAAGAAGGAGGAGAAGGAGAAGGAGAAGGAGAAAGAGAAAGAGAAGGAGAAGGAAAAGGAGAAGAAGGAGGAGAACGAGAAGGAGAAGGAGAAGGAGAAGGAGAAGGAGAAGAAGAAGAAGAAGAAGAAGAAGAAGAAGGAGAAGAAGGAGAAGAAGAAGAAGGAGAAGAAGAAGGAGAAGAAGAAGGAGAAGAAGAAGGAGAAGAAGAAGGAGAAGAAGAAGGAGAAGAAGGAGAAGAAGAGAAGAAGGAGAAGAAGAAGAAGAAGAAGAAGAAGAAGAAGAAGAAGAAGAAGAAGAAGAAGAAGAAGAAGAAGAAGAAGAAGAAGAAGAAGAAGAAGAAGAAGAAGAAGAAGAGGAAGAAGAGAAGAAGAAGAAGAAGAAGAAGAAGAAGAAGAGAAGAAGAAGAAGAAGAAGAAGAAGAAGAAGAAGAAGAAGAAGAAGAAGGAGAGGAGAAGGAGAAGAAGGAGAAGGGGATGACAATCAGGTTGAGGAATGGGATGGGAAAGGAGAGAGCGTTATTTCTCAGTATTATAAGCAAGGAGTTGCCAGTCTAAACAAACTCATCACAGACCCTAAACAAACTAATTATGCATATAAAAAATAATAAGTAATTAAAAACTATTAATTCTGTAACATTAAAAGACACTGTTACCATTTTATTTCAGATAAAAAATAGAGAATCTATCATGATCCCATTCAAATAAAAGAACCCCCAACCTAGAAATATTTCTTGTGGAAATTTTCTGCTTTTAGGGATTAATTTCATGTTTATGTTTGTATTTTGGCATTTTCATTCATGACTGCAGTACACCTCAGATTTTAATCTTTTTTAGTTTGAATAATCATAAGTACATTTCCTAGCAATTTTATGTAAACAAAATATCTATCTATCTATCTATCTATCTATCAATTAATAATAATATGTATATTTTTAACAATCACTGACTCTCCTATAGGTAATTTCCTGGTCCTTATTTTTGGGATACATCTCAAACTAACAAATTTTGCTTTTTAACCATACTGAAAGCAGATTGATCCTTTAAAAAACCAACACCTGTTTTATCAAAAGCAAAGTATTCTATCTGTCAATATATTACTACACTCCACTGCTACAAACACAACATAAAACTGATACTAACGACTGGCAATTGTTATAATCAGCACTCCCTCAGGCCCTCAACCAACAGACTTGAAGACGACCCTGGAATCCATTCCTTTGCATCACTCAACCCCTAGGCCTTACCCTCCTTCTTCTTCGAGGCCTTCTTTGGTTCGTCCCGCTGCTTGATCATGGATGAAACCGTCTTGTGGGCCTTGCTGGACTCTTGGAAGGACCGCGGTTTGCGGTGCTCCGCTTTAATCATCCTTGCTTCGTCTTCTGCTTGACGGAGAATTTTTCCATATTCTTTGGAAAATTCAAAACTCTGGAACAGGCAAGTTTTGATTAACTAAACTCAGAAGAAGAACCAATTAAGCTATCCATGTCTATAAGCTCATTTAGCTATATATACATGGTAAAACAAAGAATTTATAAAATCTCACCTGATAGTATTGTCCTTCCTTTAGCTGGTCCCTGAAACGGTCCCTAAACTCTCTCTGAATATCAGAAAGAAACTTGTCAACATATGAGAGCTGTAATATTTTCTGATACACAGCAACAAAGAGTAAATCAAACTCATTGTCCATGTGTTGCTTTAGGGCTAAGTTTCCATGATCATAGTAGCCACCTCCTCCTCGTTCCTGCAAACAGATGAAAAACCATATACTATATATAAAAAAACAGTCCTACTTAAAAACATAAGTGTCAAAAGAAAAGAAGTAAAAGTACTAAGAAAACTTATGGAAAATGTATACCATGTAATATCAGTAAATTTTCAACTTTATTTTTTTTTGCTGGGGGGATAGAAAGTCACAACCTACACACATACACACACACACACACACACACACACACACACACACACACACACACACACACACACACACACACACACACACACACACACACACACACACTGTCAACAATACATAGCAAGACCAGATGGCGCACTTCACACCTCCATCCAAGCTGCTGCCCTTCTCCTTGGGCAGGATGCAGGTGCTGCCTGGCTTTCTCTTTTCACACAGGAATAAACATCCGCCCTCGAAGGGAACATCCGCATAAAAGGGCACGTGCGTAAGACGAAGAGACAGGGAGACACGGCAGACAGACCAAGCCACACACGGTCCAGCTCCACCACCTTGTCCTCCACCCGGGGACACGGGGGTCTCATATCTATCTTCAGAAATAAACCAGCAAGCTAAGACCCCTTTCATTGACCGCCCAAGACCATCTCTCTTACGCTCACCTATGATGGCAGCAGTGATCAAGAGCCTCACAACGCCGATGGTAATTCACCTACCACAACGCTCCTCGCTGACTCCTGTTGCCGATCCACGCTATCTGCCCACAAGCTACTCCTGTCGAAGGGCCTCCTCGCCGCTTTTAACGCCCAGCCATCGCTACCAAGTCTTCTTCGATTGTGCCTACCTGTACCATGTCTATCCTTCTACTTTGTGCTGACCTCTCACGTCTGTGCTACCCTCCTGACGAAGTCGCTGACGATATGTTCCCGCACTCTACGCCGTTACACTCGCCAATCCGGCTCATCTACCTCGCCAAGTCTTCACGAACCCTCGTCAGCACAACCATGGGGCCGCCATTCTACTCAGCACTATCAATACTTCCTAGCTACTATGAAAAGTAAGTGTACCTATTAGTTCCAGATTAACTACTGTCCTCCCTATACCCACCCACACCTTACATACGAGTTGCTTTCTTTCAAATTCAAGTACACGCCACTCAACAAACACAAACTACTAACTATATTTTACATAACTTCTCGCTGTCAACAATTGTTTTTTTTTTTTAACACAACAAACGAAATCACACACTGTGATCAAACCTAAGTGACATACACCACACCCCATTCCCCTTCCCTAACCATGTTTTAATTGCTATGATATTTTTCTTTTATTGGTGTTTTATCTAATGTTTATTATTGTTGCCCTTACATTGCAGTCCATTATATCTAATTTTCTCCTAAAACAAATAACTATGTATTGATATGTTCGGTTTTTCCCCATTATGTTATTCATATTTACCGCTACGATTTTCGTTGTAATATTATTGTTTTCACCTGCATATTGTACCCTACTAGTAAGTGCTTCATTACTACTTCCTCTATGAATGTGTGTATATTGTTCTGTCTTTCACAACACCTGTATTTTCTTATACTTCCCATGCTAATCGTTCGTTTTTCACACATAGTTTTAAGATACATGTCGACTACCTGCCTTAGGCCCAAACCCACCTACCTGCCCACTCTACACGGAATTCACTCTAGGATTATGAATTTTACTAAGTGCCATCCCTAGAACTTATAACTGAACCCAAATCGCTTTCATGACGTCCTCTCAAAGTTCGATATCTTATCCTCATCTAAGCTAGAATTTATGCTTCTTTAGTTTAAGGAATTGGTGAATATGTAACCTGTATCTGACTGATGGCAGTCTCTTCTGTTGCAAATAACCATAGCGCCGGTAATGCACTACAGACACCATACTTCATATAGGCTTTCATAGTTATTATCACCGCAATTCAATTTTAAGCCTGGCTCATGGCCGTAAACAAATGAATCCTGCGACAGCTGCACCGAGAAGTTACTTACGCTCATACGATTGAAGCACCCAAGACGCGCAGTTAGATTATTACCGCAAGTTGATTTTATGCCCGGCTCATAGCCATACACAATGGAATCCTGCACCCGCCACACACTTACGCTCATATGATTGAAGCGACAAAAAGCGCACTGTTAGAATTAAATTCAAGCCCAGCTGCCTACGTATTCGAAGTATATATACTTGCCTATTTAGCCCAAGGATATGGAATTCTTGTCCAATTATTTTTTCTCTCTTTACTATGATGGTACTCTACTGAACTCACTAATCCTAACAAATCCAAGTCATTAACACCCACTTACTTGACATGTTACCCTTCTTGTGACACATTGTTCTTATTATGCCCCTTTCATTGACTGCCCAAGACCATCTCTCTTACCCTTACATCTAGTGGCTTGTGGTGGTCTCTAAGCTCACACACATACACATACACACACACATATAAATACATATATATACATATATATATATATATTCATATATATACACATACATACACATATATATACCAATACAAATATATATATAAATGTATATATACATAATATATATATAAATATGTATACATACAAGTATATAATCTATATTTATATATGTATATATGTATATATGTACATATATATGCATATGTATATATGTGTATATATACATATATATAACATATGTATACACATATGTACATATACACATATAAACATGTATATAATACATATATATATACACATATATATAAACATACATATATACACATACATACATACATACATATAGAAACATACATATATATACATAAATATGTATATATACATATTATATACATATATGTACATACATGTATATATACTAAGTATATATTATATATATATGCATATGTATATACATGTGTGTAAATATTTATGTATATATGTATATATACATATATATAAATACATATATATATATATATATATATATATGTATACATATATAAGTATGTGTATATATATGTATACATCATACATACATACACATGCATATATTTATATACCAATATATTTACATAAACATACAAATATATTTACATATATATACATACAGTTATAAATATACACATACATATATACAGACAGTTACAAATATACACTTACATATAAACAGACATATATTTACATATATAATCATACATACATATACAGACTTATTTACATATATATATATATATATATATATATACACACTTAAATACATACATACATATATATTTGCATACATATATACATGTACTTATACATATATATACATACACATATATATACATATATATATATACATACACATATATATACATACATATATATACATATATATACATACATACACATACATACATATATGCAAAAATATACATACCTATAAATACATACATACAAAGAAATACAATACACATCCACAAATAAATATACACACATATAAATATACATATAACATATATACACATATACAGACATACATATATACATATATATACATATACACATACATACAAACAGAATATATATACATATATACATATATATACTTATATACATATAATATATATACATATATACATACAATATATATACATATATACATACAATATATATACATATAATATATATACATATATACATACAATATATATACATATAATATATATACATATATACATACAATATATATACATATAATATATATACATATATACATATATTATATATACATATATATAATATATATACATATATACATATAATATATATACATATATACATACATATATACATATATACATATAATATATATACATATAATATATATATACATATATACATACATATCTACATATAATTTATATACATATATACATACATATATACATATAATATACCTACATATATACACATAACACATATATACAGATAATATACATACATATATACATATAATACATATATACATACAATATATATACATATATACATACATACATATATACAATATATATACATATATACATATATATATATATAATACATATATACATATAATATATACATATATATATATAATACATATATACATATAATATATACATATATATAATACATATATATATATATATATAATACATACATATATATATATATATATATATATATATCTTAGTGAAACATAAGCGGTAACATGGTCCACTTTCTGGACATAATTCTCTCAACAATTTGTTTCTTGTTGCTAAAAGAATTAAGCCATAATAACTGTGCCAGAATGCCTTTTTTTCGATTAAGCACTTTAGTAGGTAATACAGATTCAGAAATCAGCAATAAAAAATAAATTATTACATGGTCACAAAAAACTGTGAAGACTGCCTCTGTGCAAATTTTTCAAAGGATTTAGCAAAGTGATATTCCGGAGCCATTGCAGGAGGCCAAGAGTAAGACCCAGCACCCATGCCAAACGCAAAGGGAATTCTATGGTTTTGGATTCCGGTCTTTAACAAAATTATATTCCGCTCCCAGACTGCTTTTGTTTTGATCCTAAAACAGTCCATTTCAAGCATTAATGTTATATTAGTCTTAATTTCATATTCGAGTACCTTTGTTTGATGTGAACAGCTGTTTTGATCATATGTAGTGGTAGTGAAATATTATCAACACAAATTATATGGAACTAGGATATCATCACTCATATATAATGAGCGGTTATAGAATTGAAACTATCTTCCTTGTATACTTTATTGCCCTCATTAGTTACAAAGCATATTAGGAAAATCTCGGAAATCAAATTGATACCAACCAGGCCTCATATTTCGACCTCTCAGCCACCTGATTACTGACCAAATTTCCCTATTTTCCACGAGGCCTGCAAGTTTCTCAACTGAAACACAGTGAAACTGTACATTCTGTACGTAAATCAATACGACAGCTGACAAAAAGTTCGCCACCTGACAGAAGTTGCGTAGTGTATGTCGCAACTTTCACTTACGCCTAATACTTTCCACAAATAATTACCTGCAGCACAACATTCCTGATGAGGGCATTGATGGCATCGATGGACGTCTTCAGTTGCTGGGCGGCATCCTGAAAATACCATAGCACCAGGCCGCCCTTGGTAATAACAGCGAAAAAGTCCAACATCCTGCTGTTTCTTGTCTTTGACGTCAACTGAGTTTGTTTTGGTGTTGTTGTCGCGTCAGACCTTCGACTTGCTGCTGACTTTTATCTTGTCTACATCTGTCTTCATCCCATATATTTAGAGGAATTAAAGTTTTTGTTGCATTTTATTTTAGTAGCCTTTTAATGTTACCCAGCTATTTGATAGATATTGCATTAGCAACACCGGAAAAGAAATGGTTTCTGAAAAGATTTCCAGATTTTCTTGTGAAAAAATGTACATTTTGAGGTCAACAAAATGAAAATTTTACATTCATTGATAATTTAAGTGTTATCATAAGTTTTTTGTTTTATTTCACAAACATATAGAGTATATAGACACACACACACACACACACACACGCACACTCACACGCACGCACGCACGCACGCACGTACACACACACACACACACACACACACACACACACACACACACACACTCACTCACTCACTCACACACACATACACAATTGTTTAAAAGCTGAGGGTATGTGGTCATAATGTCTTAACCCACAGAGCCGAGCCTTTTTGTTTCTGAACTCTATGTAATTATTTGTGAACCACACACTTGAACAATGATTCGTGTGTGTGCTGCATAGCAGTTCTCTATTCGTTAGATAGAGATAAGTGTTCCCATTACTTTTCTACACATACCATCTATGTGTACGTTAAAAAAAAAAAAAAAAAAAAAAAAAAAAAAAAAAAAACATGTTGATTCACATAAACTCCTAAGTTTTTAACAACAGTACTTGGTATTACACGACTTCCATTAAATTCTATAACACTTCTTCCTGAAATTGAGAAATACAGTGTCGTGAACCGATAAACATACACTGACTTCTCTTTTCGCTCAGCAATAGGGCCATTTTTTTGAGAGTATAAATTTGGAGTCAGTAAGAGATTCTCTTGTCTTTCGATTAATTACGTGATATATTCGGTATTTCCAGACTGATGTAACTGAGTGTCATCTGCATAATGAACTTCAAAACGACCTGATAAACTCTTAAATAAATCATTTTCATAAATGAAGAACAGAATCGGGCCTAGCACGGATCCCTGAGGAACACCAGAGGAAATATTTCTTTGAGAAGACACGAAGTTCTTGGTCTTCCTGACTGATCTGTTCGTAAGATAATCTCGGAACCAGAGTGGATATACGTTTAGTTTCATACATTTCTTACACTGGTTTACACTGTCAAGAGCTTTAGAAAGGTCTAGAAGTAAAGGAAGTGACATTTTCTTCCTGCCCTATTCCTATAGATTTTCTCGATTATTTTGAGAAAAACAATTTCTGTAGAAAGCATTTGTCGATATCCATGCTGACTATCGGCCAAGTCTGTTTTGACTCTAAAAAACGTTAGCTGATTGGCTGCAATTTCCATTAACACGTTTTTGAAGATATTGGCAGCAAAGAGATAGGACGATAGATATTTACATCCTCGATGTCATTAGCATTGAGTAGGGGAATGACGTGAGGAATTTTCCATCAGTTATGAAATATGTTGATAACAATAGAATCGTTTACAAAAATCATGATATAAAATGCAGTAACTAAATCGAATCTCTTATTAATCGGAATTTGTTTGAAAAAAAATATAGTTAAAATGAGTGTTGCAGTCTACAGGATCAAGTGTAAAACTATTGGGACTGTTACTGAAGTGTAGATTCTTTCGTCAGTAGCTTCAGTAACATCTTAGTTCAGAATTGCTTGTGACTTTTCGTAAGCATGTTTAAAGGCATTTGCAAAAAAAAAAAAAAAAAAAAAAAAAAATATATATATATATATATATATATATATATATATATATATTTTGCTCTCTCCCGTAAGCTATCGCCACCATGTATGTGTTTTATATTACTCTTGACGTCAGGAACTATTTTCTAAGCTGGCCCCTAGGTTTCATAGCAAGTTTGATATCATCGGTTATCCACGGGACTGAAGACCGGCTTATTTTCCTTATGATTAATGCAATAGTTGTCCATACATTTCAGGGAAGTACTAGTTTTTTTTTCTCTCTCTTTTTTCTACTTGACCATCAACATCGTCAGTTTGAAAAATACTGTTAAGAGTAGGAACTTCATTTATTAGTGATTCACTTAAGTCAGTTTAGCTATGGTTCTTGAGGCACCAAAACATGTGAAACACTGGTTGTATTTTCGGTTTGCTTATATGGTAATGAGTAGGAATATCTTTAGAGTGTAATGGTGTTATATCAGTCACAAGCTCATGATCTACCACCGGCCTGGGGACTACTTCTGGACTGGTAATAATGTCTGCTTTATTAGCAATCGTGAGGTCTAAAATAATTGCAAAGCTAGAGGTTCTCCTAGTTGGTCTATGACTAGACATTTACTATAGACTCACTTATTCTTGGAAGGAGCCATGTTTCAGTCATGCATAGAATATCAACATATCTTTCACTGACTAGTATTTCTGGTCCCTCCTTGTGATAGAGTGATTGGGTATTTATATGTACAATGTTTATGAGGTCATTATTCAATGCAGGATTATCCGTAAGCACTGTCCATTCCGCCAAATTCCTCTTCACTATAATAGCTACTTTTGTGACCATTCAGTTGACAGGATACACACCTGACTTTATAGTCGCATCTGTAATCTAAGTACCCATGACGATGGCTGCTTGACTGTTACTCCTAAATTCACGCAAATGTTTATTCACCATAACTTTAACATTTGATACGTTATTACTATGTTCTTGGTTCTTACTGGAGCAGTTAATTCCTCATGTTAGCGTACAGACCATGCTTCTTCCTGTTTTGCCAGGAATCTTTTACTATGCGAAACATCTCTGTTAGTATTTCGATTGATGGTATTTTGGGAAGGCATATGATTCTTTGCATAATTCCAGTTATCAGCAAATCCAAAACATTTACACTGCTTGCTAATCGTTGGCAATAATCTAACCACACCAAACCTACTTCGAACAGTTGCATTATCAGCATTGTAGTACATTTCATCTACATGAAGATTACCAAGTTTGAAGTTTAGCCGAATCTATATTATTCTATTCCCATCATTTGTCCTCCATTCTTTTAATTTGACATAAAATTGGTCTATTTTGTCAGTAAGATAATCTAAGATCGGGGTTGGCACCAGCTCACATACAAATGTTTCCATTCCATCATTCTTATTCTTCAAATCCAAAATTAAGGATCCTAATTCATCAAAGATAACATCAGAACTTATATCATCTATTAAATCGTGGATCCCACAGTAGACGATGCATATTGCAGGAGTCCAATCCAACCTTTCGTTGACTCAGCATCTCAAAAGGTCCACGGCTGCTCCCTGGATGGTTCTGATGGAGCAGTCTTTCCCAAGACCCATAGCATTACGCCATTGAGATTCGTATGGCCGAGGAGCAGGGTTTTCTCAGGAGCTGGGGGGGGGGGGGGGTAGCGGCAGTGCTCAGTCCTCCTTCAGAGATTTGTTCTTCCAGTGTTGACACACGATCGTTGAGCCTGGGAGAGAGACAGGGATAGAGAGAGAGAAAAGGGTGGGCGAAGGAAAAGAGAGAGACTAAGATCCATTATCTTATACTTATCTGAAAAGAAAATGTAAGCATGAATTCATTTTTGTTTTTCTTTAATTGGATTTATCTATTTTATATATTTAAAAAAAAGAAAAACTTAGTTGCCTTTTGCCTTAGCAAAAAGCGACGCCTGTTACTCATAAATGAACCCTTCTTAGTTTATTTTCTGCAGCACATGAAACGCCTAAAGCCCAAATAAGAATCACAAATAAAAAAAATAATAAAGAGACGGGTGATTTTACAATTCCTAAATATAAACTTCAATTTCTAATTGGTAAAGTAAATGCGTCGATGCATCGGACGGACTCAACACCAGGACTCGCCAAGGAAGGACCTTACCGGAAAAGGCGTTCGACGGGGCGCAGCAGGTGGCGCTAAGCTGAACAAAGCGAAGAAGGTTACCATGATCCCTCGATCGTGGATTTTTTGCCGGGGTGACTTAAAGAGATTTTTTTAAAGAGATATACCAGACCCGCCCCCCGGCAAATTCAACCTCGACGCTTACGCGATACCGCGCCGCTTCGGTGTCCACCACTCGTTGCTGCCGCGATGCTCATTGCTTACTTGCAATTAGCTTCGTGCCCTGTAGCCTATTCTTTCCTTTATGGAATTTCGGCATTAGGATAACTCTCTGTGCACCTTCTGGTGAACTGGACCCAATCTTCAAGCTCGTGCTCGAACGTTGGCAGACCTTTACCTCCCGCAAGAGAGGGTGTGTCTAGGGGGCCTTAGCGTGCCTGCCTTACGGTGCACAGAGAGTTGCCAATCTTTATGCTAGGGACTGGTATGGCAGACCATCTGATGACTGCCACTCTAGATATTTCGTTTAGGAATGATAGGCAGGTAGGCGCCCCTCCCTTTGTCAGGCCCTCAGCCTGGTTCTGTCGAAATAGCTGCTGCTAGATAGAACCGAACTCACGTCCTGCCACTGTAACAGCCTAGAAAGTTAGCTTCTCCTTCTCACTGTGGTGAATCAGCCTTTGGGTGGCTGTTTCTGAGGGTTGAAGAAACTTCCTTGAAAGGCGCTGGACTCCTCTTCCATCACTGAGGTGAAACAACCTTTGGGTGGCTGTTTCAGAGGGAAGAGGAATTCACAAGGACACAGGTCCTTTCCTTCCTCACTGAGGGGAAACAACCTTTATGTGGTTGCTTCAGAGGGATGAAAGGAACCAGCTGGCAAAAGGACAAAACCCCCCCTTCCCTCACTGAGGTGAAACAGCCTTTGGATGGCTGCTTCAGAGGGATGAAAGGAACTGCCTGGCAAAAGTGCAAAACCTCCCTTCCGTCACTGAGGTGAAACAGCCTTTGGATGGCTGTTTCAGAGGGAAGGGGGAACTACTTTGAAAAGACACAGGTCCTTTCCTTCCTCACTGAGGTGAAACAACCTTTGGGTGGTTGCTTCAGAGGGATGAAAGGAACTGCCTGGCAAAAGTGCAAAACCTCCCTTCCCTCACTGAGGTGAATCAGCCTTTGGGTGGCTGTCTCAGAGGGAAGGAGGAATCCCTTCGAAAAGACACAGGTCCTTTCCTTCCTCACTGAGGTGAAACAACCTTTGGGTGGTTGCTTCAGGGGAATGAAAGGAACTGTCTGGCAAGAACGCAAAACCTCCCTTCCCTCACTGAGGTGAAACAGCCTTTGGACGGCTGTTTCAGAGGGAAGGGGGAACTACTTTGAAAAGACACAGGTCCTTTCCTTCCTCACTGAGGTGAAACAACCTTTGGGTGGTTGCTTCAGAGGGATGAAAGGAACTGCCTGGCAAAAGTGCAAAACCTCCCTTCCCTCACTGAGGTGAATCAGCCTTTGGGTGGCTGTCTCAGAGGGAAGGAGGAATCCCTTCGAAAAGACACAGGTCCTTTCCTTCCTCACTGAGGTGAAACAACCTTTGGGTGGTTGCTTCAAAGGGATGAAAGGAATTGCCTGGCAAAAGTGCAAAACCTCCCTTCCCTCACTGAGGTGAGGCAGCCTTTGGGTGGCTGTTTCAAAGGGAAGGGGGAACTACTTTGAAAAGACACAGGTCCTTTCCTTCCTCACTGAGGTGAAACAACCTTTGGGTGGTTGCTTCAGGAGAACGAAAGGAACTGCCTGGCAAGAACGCAAAACCTCCCTTCCCTCACTGAGGTGAAACAGCCTTTGGGTGGCTGTTTCAAAGGGAAGGGGGAACTACTTTGAAAAGACACAGGTCCTTTCCTTCCTCACTGAGGTGAAACAGCCTTTGGGTGGTTGCTTCAGAGGGATGAAAGGAACTGCCTGGTAAAAGTGCAAGACTCCTCTTCCCTCACTGCGTTGAAGCAACCTTTGGGTGGTTGCTTCAGAGGGCTGAGCAAAAGGGCTCCAAACAATGATGTCTCGTTGGTGGAAGGGCATCCCCTCTGGTCTCTCCCCAGGGGTTTACACCTACCCATGCGTTTGCCGTGCGTGGCAGCCTTGTGCGTTGTGGAGACGGGAGTCCTGAAGGTTGAGCGATGCCGTGAACGAGAACGCCCTGCGGCTAGCAACACGCCTCTTTGGTCCTCTATTCCAGCAAGAGAGGCGGCTGGTCTCCCCCGGGAGGCTAGGGTCAAGCAGTCATGCCGCCATTGGCACTCACAATGGTCCGTGAGCGCCGTCACAATGGCTATTGGCTGCGTATATCCTCTCATCACTCCTGTTGCTGTTAGACACTGGTTCTGACACTCAGCTTCCCCTTGTTGGACTCCTTGGTGGGTGGGGGCGTGAGAAGATGAAGCACTGACCACTCAAACAAACACCCCCCACAGACTGATAAAAATGTTGACGAACCGCGCAAGGCCCAAACCACGGCAGTCACCATGAAGCCATATGTGCTTTCTGGTGGCAAAAGAAAACCCCATGCACAGGATGACACTGTCACGCCTGCTGCTAAGGTGGACAAGACCGAAGCCAATGGGTCTGTCCACCGAATAGTCAAACATCTTGACTCGCGAGCTGGCCTCTCTAGGCCAACAGCTAAGCTAGGGAGGCCCCTGAGTTCTCAGATGGCCTCCCCGATTGAGAGGGGAGAGCAGGATGAACCAGCCGTATCAGCTGCTGCCCCCACAAACAAGCCCGAAAGCCGAAAGGGCGGGCCGAAGCGTCCGAGGCCGGAGATCGACTCTGATGAAGAGTCGGGACCCCCTAAACGCTTCACCCAGTACAAAGTGCCAGCTAAACCCGAAGGCTTCGACAATGCCTACCAATTGGTCAGAGCATTGGAGTTGCAGCGGAAAATCCGGCTGCCGATCCGGGTCACCCGAAATCAAGGCATGATCATAATGCCCAAAGATCAAGCTACCCTGAATTTCCTCCGGGAAACGAAGGAGCTAGCCGATGGGAGGAAAGTGAGTCTTTCCCCACTGATTCCGGAGGAAAAGAGAACCAAGATGGTGCTACTTGGCTTCTCAGTCTCATACGATGTGGAGCTGATCGCTTCACACCCGAATGTCGAAGGGGAAGACTCCAACCAGGCAAGTCCTGGTGACCATGAAAGGTGCCCCAACCACTACCCTTGATCTGGGTAACTGGGGCACCTACAACCTTCGAACGTATGTACCAGAACCACTTCGGTGTTTCAAGTGCCAGAAATACGATCACCACCAGGCTAACTGTACAGCCAAGCCTAAATGTGGTGTCTGTAGCAAGGCACACAGCACAGAGGTATGCCTTAAGGCATACAAAGAGGAAAAGAGGGACACAACAGCCAAATATCCCAACTGTGCCAAGAAGCATCACGCCTGGAGCCTGACTTGCTCTGCCAGGAAAGAGGCGGCCCTCAGGCGACAAGAGGTTGCTCAAAAGCGACCAGACTTTGTTCCCGCCCCCCCCCCCTTCCGGCACCCACGTCTGGGGAAGGAACAAAAGCGAAAAGGCCTCCCGACCTCCTATGAGGAAGGAAGCCGCCCCCCAGCCGACACCGGATGTCTCCAATAAAAAGGAGTTTCCGACAATGCCAAAGGTACAGACAAAGAAACTAAAGAAAAAAGGTTCTAAGAGCACCACAAAAACCTCCCCAACAAATGATTATCTCCTCTTTGACGAGGACGATATGACTCTCCTGTTGACTGCTGTTGTCTCAGCAGTAGCAACATCCCTGGGGAGGTCGAGTGAGTAGGCCGAGAAGGCAGTTTCGGTCGCCATGACGGCAATGACCCAGACTGTCGCAGCCCTGAAGGGAAGAAAGCTGGATAGAGCAAAACCAGCCCCACCCTCACCCCAGGACGAGACTCTCCTCCCCACTCCAAACCAGGCCATGCCTTCACAGGCAGAGCCAAAACAGGCTGAATCTGTGCAGCCAGAGCCAGATCAGGCTGACCTTGCCCAGGCAAGGCCAGCCAAGAAAGAGCCTGAGAGAAAAGCCAAACCAACCAAAGTCAGAGCTACCAAAGGCTCTCCACCTCCTAGTGGACCCAAGGATAGCCTGACAACAGACGAGGAGCCCTCAACCAGCGAGGCCCTCGCAATGGAGTTATCAGACTCCGACGATGTCTCTGATGTAACTATCACTGAGTAACATCATGGCACACCATCTAAGCATCCTACAGTGGAACATCAATAGCTTCTCTGCAAAGAACGCCTTTCTCCAAGCAGTAGTGCGATCAAGGAACATTGACATTGTCATGCTCCAGGAGACATTAACAGTGGACACTGTTCGCTTCTCAGGGTATCATGTCTTCACACTGCCACGAACACCTGGCAAGAGAGGCTTGATCACCCTTGTGAGAGCAACAATCCCCTGCTCCGCAATAGCCGATGCATCGCACTGTGGAGACGATGTTGAATCCCTTGCCGTCGAGGTTCACCTGGCCCCTCAAACTGCACAACGTGTACAGCCGGCCAGGCTGTAGAAGCTTAGACATCAGCCAGGTCTGTGCTTCTGCTGCACACGACCGAGTGATCATAGGGGGAGACTTCAATGCACACCACCCCATCCTGGCTCCCTGCCGGGCACCGGATGCGGCCGGCTATCATATAGCTGACGTGCTAGAGACATTCCCAGAGATCGCTCTCCTCAACACCCAAGAGCCAACGCATGTCAGAGGAGGGGTCCTAGACCTCACCCTGGCCACTGCGACTCTGGTGGGGAGGATTGGCTGGCGTGTCAATGAGACCGTCACAAGTGACCATTACGGCACTATAACTACCCTCATGGATGCTGACCCAGCCGAAATCCTAAGACCGAATCCAAGATGGAAAACAGACAAGGCGAACTGGCAGGCGTTTCAAAACGCCTTGGCCCTCTGTCTGAGATGCAATGATCCCCCACAAAGCGAAAATGTGGAAGTGCTCGAAGCTAGCCTGCTAAACGCCATTAATGAAGCAGCCTCACAGACCATACCCAAAACTCGGCCTGGGTCCAGAAGTCACAAAGACGCCTGGTACTTCAATGACAAGATCAGGGAGGTCAACCACAGGGTGAACATGTGCCGAAAACTATTCCGAAGGCAAAGAACCCCTGACAACTTATCCCTCCTAAGGGAGGCTGTCACGGATGCCAAGGAAAATGCCAACAGAGTCAGGCAGGAAAAGTGGCAGGAATGGTGTGAGTCCTTCGACCACCAAACCACCCTTTCAGAGCTGTGGCAACGGGTCAAGCAAGCTACCATTCGCTCAGCCCCGAAGTGCACCCATCACGACCCCCAAGCAGAGGCTAACAGACTGGCGCACGAGTTCTCTGCGAGAACGAGCAGCAACAGTCTGCCAGCCGACCTGAGGGCAAGACAAGAGCGTCTACAGCCAGACAGACATGCTCAGATCAGAGAAAGAGCAG
>NC_061828.1:26490900-26533400 GCF_019202785.1 Penaeus chinensis | reverse complement strand
AATATTTCCCTCTGATATAATGTAATATCACACACCAAAAAAAGAAAAAAGAAAATGCTGGTAAAATAAATAACTAAATAAACAAACACTGTAAGAACTTCAAAATCAAGGATGAGTCTTACCGCTGATGAAAATTTAGTTTTGACAATTCCTGGCGCTACACAATTTACACGTATATTGTCTGATGCAACCTGCTGAGCAACAGCCTTTGTCAGTCCCAAAAGAGCAGTTTTGCTTACACTGTATGCTCCAAGCAACTGAAAAGAGAGAAGTGAAATAAGAGGAAAAAAAGAAAAGAGTTGTAAATAGAGCCATTTATACAAAAACTACATCATGTAATTATTTGAATACAATAATATTTTGAACTTGGTAACTGAACATCAAAAAATAAGCAGACTGCAAAGTCGAGCATTTCCTAATAAATGAATTTAAGATATAGAAAATATACACAATGACTCACTACCAGTGAATGCAATAAGATCTCACAGAAAATTCTTACATTCATGGGATGGAAACCTGCAATGGATGACACATAAACAATAGCCCCTCCTTTCTGATTTTGCATGTGAGGGACAACCAACTGTGACAACTGAAGAGCATTTTTGACGTTCACTTCAAAGATTTTGTCCCATATTGCTTCTGGACACTGTAATGGAATGAACGTAAAAGCTATGTTATTTTGATAGTGAAAAGAGCAGTTATAATAGAAAATCATTGTTATGATAACGGCTACATTCTGAATATGAGAATGAGTCCAAAATAAAACTGAATGAATAAACTTGTCTGCATGAAAAAAACATTAATCTATATAAATTAATAATAGGGATAAAACTTACATCAAGGACACCTCCAACTGTAGGATTTACGGCTGCATTTGAAACCAGGATATCAATACCACCAAACTTTTCAACTGTCTGTGGGAAATGATAATTTGGTTGTGTTTTCACTTATTGTCAAATAGTATATAATGTCAAATACATACCAGTTATGAGTTTATTAAGAATTTATCTATATCAATTAATCTACCACTTATACAAACATCTGTTGATCACAGCATTTGTATAGTAATTAAGTGTTACTTAAAAAAATAAAAGATCTGTAGTAGTAGTTTCCAACCTCTTTACCACCAGGAATTTTTCTTGTGAATGGTCTTTCTATTCAACAAGCTTATTCTAATCACTAACATCAAACTTGTTTCCCATTCTCATATCATAATGAAATATGTGTGTAACTGTGTATGTAATTAAATAAATAGAAAAAAAAAAAAAAATGAAATTTGAGAGCCTACTTTTAACAGCCTTAATATGAGCAACTGCTTATTTTGAATTTGGCTCATGAACCCCTTAATGATAGTTATGATGATCTTACAGGCTCCAGGGACCACAGATTGGGAACCAGGAAATGCATGTTTACTCTAATGAAATTATAATTAAATGTACATATACAATGTTCTTTTTCTCTCTTTCAAATGGTATCAAAGAACTTATCTAGCACTTTTAAATAGATAAATAAAAGTGTGAAGTGATTAACTTCTCATTTAAAAAGAAGGAACTCAGTCCTGCTGTTAGCTATATTTTGTAACCAGAATTCCTTATCAGAATCTTCAATATGTTTCCTATGCATTATTTAAGATCTAATCATATCAAAATTGATGTAGGTCATATATTTATCACTTTAACATGAAAATACCATATTTATAGCTATATGAGGCTATCTATGCAGTAATGCCAGGGATGGCATGTATGTACATGACATGCTTACAGTGTGTCAAGTGTATAAATTTATACACAGACAGCTCCGCAAGTACTTAGTCACCACAGAGCCAATTACCAGTCCTACCTATCTTACCTCTTAACCCTTTTCCTTGATTTTTGGAAATAGTTTCCTTTTATATTGGTCTTAGCACATTAATATTATAATAACCATAATGTCAACAATAATAATAACAGCATTGATATTAAAAGCATAAAAAAAAAAAAGAGGAAAAATACAAAAACTCAAGGAAAGGCAAAATTAGGTGAGGCCATAGAGGTCTACCAACTGACTCCTTGGTAGATGAGCACTTGTGAAGTCATCTACGTATAAACACTTTTCACAACACAAAACTACAGTGGACAGTGCATGTTCCTGGTGGCACTGGGCTAAAAGTAAATACTTTATTAGTAACTCTAAAACAAATACAGTACAATAAAGACATTAATACACCTTAGAACTATATTAACAACTTCTTCAAAGATTCACATTATAATATGCTACAATGCTTTCAACTGAAATCTAAACAATTTGTTCCTCAAAATAGGACAAAAAATCCAAACATTTAATTTCAAGTCTGAAGCTCAATGAACTTCTAATTACCTAGTTACGGCATGGATGAGCACACTTTATAGATTACATTCTCCCAATAATAAATAGAAATAGAAATGGGATATAAATAAGTCTCCTGGATTTTCAGGCCATGACTGTGTAAGCTGATCACAAAGTCAGAGAAAGAGATCATGTGAAAATGATACAAGGGGTAATCAATATGCACCTGTGGTTTAAAAACGACTACAGGTAATCTACTTGACACTCTTTGATCAAATATTTGACGACAAGCTATGTATCCTAACTTACCTTTGATACGAGTGTCTCTCTATCATCTGCTTTTGCAACATGGCATGGTATACCAGCCACTGAGCACCCTATTCCTTCTAGTTCAGCAACAGCTTTATCTACATTTGCCTGTTTCCTGCTGCTAACCACCACATGTGCTCCATCCTCTCCAAGACGACGAGCTATTGCAAGACCAATTCTGCAAAAGCAAAAATTTTTGAGGAATTGTATTTGGGAAGAAGTATTCAATTCAAAACACAATTACTGTATTATGTTGATAGTTTAAGAGATCCTTAACTAAATTTACCGTAAATGTCTAGAAAAAAAAAAAACTATAGGTCCATAACCTAACAGATTCTTGCTTAAACACAGATTTGTGTCCACAGCTGGGGTGTAGAAGCTATGCTGTGTTGGATTTTAGATTGTTTCCCACCATAGCCACCATAATTACAAAAAATATACCCATTTTGAAAGCCACTGTGGGTGTCCTCTAAACATTTACAAATCTGAACAAGATAACACAAGGATCATAGGCCTTGTACCTCAATGCCTTTCCATGAATTTTGAGTATGTGATTTATGGCCATAATACTTGGAAAGATAGATTTATGACCGAATGCAGTGGGAAATAAACTTGGTGTGTGAATTATTACTATTTTGTCAGTTTTATTATAATACCAGTTATAAAAAAAAAATTCATACAAGCCTAGTTTGCCCATAGGCAAATATCCAAATTCTATCCATCATTCTTTTTCTCCTCTACTGCAAGGATCAATAGCATAATCATGATACATATTTCATCACATAGAGTGGCATCTGGTTTTGGCTTAAAAAGGCAGCCCATGAACAAGTAAAGCCCACTCACACATGAAAGTGATACATTTTTGGGTGCGATTTTTATGGGGGGTGACAATTGCCAGAGAATGTAACAAAATTAATTGACAGCACAAATGCATCAAGAATGCTGTGGTTTCTGCTCACAAGCCAATAAATCTCCACCACGTATATTCTGGCAAGATAGACTGTAGCTGGTACTTTATTTGATGGTATATCACCAGGAAGGCCTTCTAGCTCTAACACCTCAAAATATGCAAGCTAGCATTAGTTAACCATTGCTGGAGAGTGAAGAGGGTGGCTGCTGAACTGCTTGATGTGTAGTCTTGCTGATTTGGGCTCTTTGTTGTAGGGTTACACAAATTATTCTTTACTTCTAAGAATGTTAATTCTATGAACCATGTTTACATTACATATATTTTCCTCTATCTCAGAGTGGTCCTTCTGTAAGTATATAAATGTTTAACCAGTTATCTGTGACTGTTACTGATCCTTGTGGCCTCTACACCACATTACTTCCTGGTGATTCATCACACAGGGCAGGGGTTCTCAACCATTTTTGGCTGCGACCCCTACAAATTAATCCGATAGATTCGTGATCCACTTGCCCAGCAACAAAGTAGTAGCTATTATCAATATTACAAGAGAATTAGTGTGGAGTACATTATACAGCAAAGAAAGCATGCATACATAACATAGCCTTATGATGCTTTATCGACCACTACTGACAAGTACTAGGATGGATAGAAGAGGAGGAGGACATGGGGTTGCAGGATCATGCAATTCCTCCAAATTATTTAGTGACCCCTCAGGGGATCACTACCTCCACTTTGAGAACCTCTGATATAGGGAACTAGTCCAAGCTTTATCATTCCAGGATACAGCTTGATATTTGTTGATCACAGCCAGAATGTAGGTGTGGAGGCTATGGCAATTACTTGGACTTCAGTTAGTAGCCCATCCAACCACAGATCGGTGCAAGTTTCATGGGGGTTTAGATAAAACACAACCAATGTATTAACTAGAAAGAAGTCTCGGTTTAAAAGTCACTGCAGGAGTATTCTATACTTATCCTATTATAAAAATTGATTCTATGGCATGTTACAATTATTAATTAGAAAATAAAGCTAATTTTGATAATGAAGATCTGGAAAGAGCTTTTCACATAGAATGAAAATTAACAAGAAAAAAAAATGGACAAATAAGAAAACATAAAAGATCCCGCTGTATCCTTCATGATTTACCCATCAGTGGAAGCCGTGACAATCGCCACTTTGCCAGCCAGGGACCGCTGACTGGCGCAGGCCGTGGTGGTGATCATCCTGAGCCTCTGATGTGACGGCCGTAGCACACTCCGGAAGGCGCTGAGAACTCCTCCAGCAACCATTATCACCTCAGAGGCAGGCTTCTCCCTTTGCTTATATGTTCACCCGGTGACAAACCCCGATAGCGATCGTCCTTGGCCTCTGGATCAGCACCTTGGATGGTGACTTGTGTTTGTCGCGGTGGGGGCGGGGTTAGGGTGGTGGGGGTGATGGGGCGGGATTTGGCAGACGGGGAGGGGGAAGGCCAAGGGTTGGACTGGGTAGGAGGGCATGGGTCGGGAGGGATCTGGGTGGGAGGGGGTGCTGGAGGGATAGGGCTATTGGGAAGGGGGGCGGGGGTTGGTGTAAACATTGGCTCGTTCAGATATCAACTATTTTTCCATTATTGTTTTTACAATTGAAGTTTCGAGATAACATTTTTGGTTTAATCGTGTTGCAATTTTACAAAAAAAAAAAAAAAATGGTGTCACTTTAAGCTTCGAAGGACCAACACTAGCAACCAACACAAACAGTATAACATCCAAGACTTTAAGAAAACATTTAAGTAACATTTTCACAATATAATGGTAAATAGATTTTTCTTGAAGCGTCCTGTTTATCATTATTACTTTTTTCTACCTTTCTCATTAAAAGGCCTAAAAATGCTCGAACGCACGAACCTCCGCCAAGGATACGACACTATGATATATCTAATAACTAAAAATAAATTCAGCCAGTAATTTTGTCTAATATATGTAATCAATTATAAAGTTTCAAAATAAATATACATAAAGACTGCAATCTGAAATTTTCTTGGAAATGAAAGGCAAATGTTGAAAGAGTAGCGTGTTCGTCGTAATAGCAGTGTCGTGACCCTGGCCATACAACCTGGGTATGTCCTGAGTAACACGTGCGGAACCTGTCACCCCGATTAATACCCTCTAGTGACGGGATATTGCTGGATAAATCTATATGAAACGTAGGTTTGCAACATAAGTGTGTGATTCAGTTGTGATATTCATAATATTACTGATTCTGAACCTAACTTCTTTGCAGTGAGTAGTGGTGTCTGATGGTGTGTCACATTTCAGGCTTTAGTGGAAAAGCTCTTATGTTATTGTACTAGTTTAGGTCAGTGCCATCGGGAAAAGAGATTTTATTGTACCCTGAAAATGGGTTCCCACATCATTTATTTTTCGTGATGTGGTTGAGCGAGCATTTCCAGGCCTCCTCGCCCGAGCATCTGGGCCCGGGGTGGGAGGGATTGCTGGGTTTACCGTCCTTCGCTTATTGCTTTTTGTTTCACCCTCTGTTTTGCGTATTACGAAAGGCAGGGGATATCGACACTTGTTAAAGAATAATAGAAATAAAAAGATGCATCAGATACATGAATTAGGAAAAACAGGTGTTGATAATTACAAAATAATCGTTTTCACAAGTCTCGGAGATATTGCGCAGGGAGCTGGTAAGCACATAACATACATATGCGCAGTGTCTTTGTTAGTGTCTAGTGTTGTCAGGAGTTTCTGGATGCCACTGGTCAAACTGTCAAGGGGCAGGATTGGAGAGTAAGGCCTTTCGGGTATGTTGGGTGTATTGACGCCTTTGTGTGTGAAAACGGATTGGAATTGTGTGTTGAGTGAGCACATTTGGTGTTTTGGGTTTCACAAACGTGTTGCTGGAGTTTCTCAAGGCTTTGATTGCAGAGGTGTCTTATCTGCATGGCTTGAAGAACATGAAATGTTTAGGGTTGTTTCTGACATTGCTAGCAAGCTGGAAGTCTGTTTCGTGTTCATCTTTCTTTGTTTCTGGAAAAAGTTTTTTGGAAGGATTTGAAAGCAGTCCAATTTTCTAGAGTGCTGTATGTTTGTGTGCATCTGTAAAGTCTTTGTTGTTTAAGGTGCTGTCTGCTTAGGTTCCTTAAGAACTAGGGAAATATACATCTGCTTGAAGGTGTTTTCTGTGGTATGTGTTTTTCCATGGATGTGAGGATGGTATGTTTAAGGCTGTTTCAATTTGAAGTGAAGGGTCTTGTGTGTGGATCTGTATTGAAATAATCTTTGCTGTAGTTATTGATGTCGTGTGTGATTGCATCTGTGTCAGCCCTGGAAAAGAACAAATTAGGTCTGCACCTCTGTCTTTGTCTCTTTCTTCTGAGGTCTGTATCTTTGAGAATAACGTCATGGTCACTAAGTCCTGGGATAACAATGGTGCCAGTTAAATCAAGAACGTTGTTTGTGAGGAATAGTTCTAAAATGTGTGAGGTTGTGTGAGGCCTGCTGGTGCCAACGGGATGTGTTATGTTTTGTGTTGGAGTGAGTACTGTTGTCACTGAAACAAAAATGTAAAATATATTACTTTTAGAACAAAGAGACCTTGCAACCATTGCCATAATCAACCTCTGATAAGAACGGAACCAATCCAGTCTCTAGAATTGCCATAGTATGCAATTTTGAGGTTTGCTTTTCTTTGTCTAAATGCCAACTGCTTAGAAGGCCATGGCAGTAGCTTGATGCCAGACAACCTTGTAAAAGTTAGGGATCTGGAATACTGAATTTTAATTGATTTTACCTCCAAGTTGGTTGTGGTGTAATGTCTTGCCATACCCATCAACTGCAACTGTGGGTAATAATGAAGTTTATTCAATTTTTACTGATCAGCTTAAAACTGGTTTTTATTCATAATACGACTACATATCACCATCTGCCATCATCATTATCACAGAGCGTGTGAGTGTGAGTGTGAGTGTGAGTGTGAGTGTGAGTGTGAGTGTGAGTGTGAGTGTGAGTGTGAGTGTGAGTGTGAGTGTGAGTGTGAGTGTGAGTGTGAGTGTGAGTGTGAGTGTGAGTGTGAGTGTGAGTGTGAGTGTGAGTGTGAGTGTGAGTGTGAGTGTGAGTGTGAGTGTGAGTGTGAGTGTGAGTGTGAGTGTGAGTGTGAGTGTGAGTGTGAGTGTGAGTGTGAGTGTGAGTGTGAGTGTGAGTGTGAGTGTGAGTGTGAGTGTGAGTGTGAGTGTGAGTGTGAGTGTGAGTGTGAGTGTGAGTGTGAGTGTGAGTGTGAGTGTGAGTGTGAGTGTGAGTGTGAGTGTGAGTGTGAGTGTGAGTGTGAGTGTGAGTGTGAGTGTGAGTGTGAGTGTGAGTGTGAGTGTGAGTGTGAGTGTGAGTGTGAGTGTGAGTGTGAGTGTGAGTGTGAGTGTGAGTGTGAGTGTGAGTGTGAGTGTGAGTGTGAGTGTGAGTGTGAGTGTGAGTGTGAGTGTGAGTGTGAGTGTGAGTGTGAGTGTGAGTGTGAGTGTGAGTGTGAGTGTGAGTGTGAGTGTGAGTGTGAGTGTGAGTGTGAGTGTGAGTGTGAGTGTGAGTGTGAGTGTGAGTGTGAGTGTGAGTGTGAGTGTGAGTGTGAGTGTGAGTGTGAGTGTGAGTGTGAGTGTGAGTGTGAGTGTGAGTGTGAGTGTGAGTGTGAGTGTGAGTGTGAGTGTGAGTGTGAGTGTGAGTGTGAGTGTGAGTGTGAGTGTGAGTGTGAGTGTGAGTGTGAGTGTGAGTGTGAGTGTGAGTGTGAGTGTGAGTGTGAGTGTGAGTGTGAGTGTGAGTGTGAGTGTGAGTGTGAGTGTGAGTGTGAGTGTGAGTGTGAGTGTGAGTGTGAGTGTGAGTGTGAGTGTGAGTGTGAGTGTGAGTGTGAGTGTGAGTGTGAGTGTGAGTGTGAGTGTGAGTGTGAGTGTGAGTGTGAGTGTGAGTGTGAGTGTGAGTGTGAGTGTGAGTGTGAGTGTGAGTGTGAGTGTGAGTGTGAGTGTGAGTGTGAGTGTGAGTGTGAGTGTGAGTGTGAGTGTGAGTGTGAGTGTGAGTGTGAGTGTGAGTGTGAGTGTGAGTGTGAGTGTGAGTGTGAGTGTGAGTGTGAGTGTGAGTGTGAGTGTGAGTGTGAGTGTGAGTGTGAGTGTGAGTGTGAGTGTGAGTGTGAGTGTGAGTGTGAGTGTGAGTGTGAGTGTGAGTGTGAGTGTGAGTGTGAGTGTGAGTGTGAGTGTGAGTGTGAGTGTGAGTGTGAGTGTGAGTGTGAGTGTGAGTGTGAGTGTGAGTGTGAGTGTGAGTGTGAGTGTGAGTGTGAGTGTGAGTGTGAGTGTGAGTGTGAGTGTGAGTGTGAGTGTGAGTGTGAGTGTGAGTGTGAGTGTGAGTGTGAGTGTGAGTGTGAGTGTGAGTGTGAGTGTGAGTGTGAGTGTGAGTGTGAGTGTGAGTGTGAGTGTGAGTGTGAGTGTGAGTGTGAGTGTGAGTGTGAGTGTGAGTGTGAGTGTGAGTGTGAGTGTGAGTGTGAGTGTGAGTGTGAGTGTGAGTGTGAGTGTGAGTGTGAGTGTGAGTGTGAGTGTGAGTGTGAGTGTGAGTGTGAGTGTGAGTGTGAGTGTGAGTGTGAGTGTGAGTGTGAGTGTGAGTGTGAGTGTGAGTGTGAGTGTGAGTGTGAGTGTGAGTGTGAGTGTGAGTGTGAGTGTGAGTGTGAGTGTGAGTGTGAGTGTGAGTGTGAGTGTGAGTGTGAGTGTGAGTGTGAGTGTGAGTGTGAGTGTGAGTGTGAGTGTGAGTGTGAGTGTGAGTGTGAGTGTGAGTGTGAGTGTGAGTGTGAGTGTGAGTGTGAGTGTGAGTGTGAGTGTGAGTGTGAGTGTGAGTGTGAGTGTGAGTGTGAGTGTGAGTGTGAGTGTGAGTGTGAGTGTGAGTGTGAGTGTGAGTGTGAGTGTGAGTGTGAGTGTGAGTGTGAGTGTGAGTGTGAGTGTGAGTGTGAGTGTGAGTGTGAGTGTGAGTGTGAGTGTGAGTGTGAGTGTGAGTGTGAGTGTGAGTGTGAGTGTGAGTGTGAGTGTGAGTGTGAGTGTGAGTGTGAGTGTGAGTGTGAGTGTGAGTGTGAGTGTGAGTGTGAGTGTGAGTGTGAGTGTGAGTGTGAGTGTGAGTGTGAGTGTGAGTGTGAGTGTGAGTGTGAGTGTGAGTGTGAGTGTGAGTGTGAGTGTGAGTGTGAGTGTGAGTGTGAGTGTGAGTGTGAGTGTGAGTGTGAGTGTGAGTGTGAGTGTGAGTGTGAGTGTGAGTGTGAGTGTGAGTGTGAGTGTGAGTGTGAGTGTGAGTGTGAGTGTGAGTGTGAGTGTGAGTGTGAGTGTGAGTGTGAGTGTGAGTGTGAGTGTGAGTGTGAGTGTGAGTGTGAGTGTGAGTGTGAGTGTGAGTGTGAGTGTGAGTGTGAGTGTGAGTGTGAGTGTGAGTGTGAGTGTGAGTGTGAGTGTGAGTGTGAGTGTGAGTGTGAGTGTGAGTGTGAGTGTGAGTGTGAGTGTGAGTGTGAGTGTGAGTGTGAGTGTGAGTGTGAGTGTGAGTGTGAGTGTGAGTGTGAGTGTGAGTGTGAGTGTGAGTGTGAGTGTGAGTGTGAGTGTGAGTGTGAGTGTGAGTGTGAGTGTGAGTGTGAGTGTGAGTGTGAGTGTGAGTGTGAGTGTGAGTGTGAGTGTGAGTGTGAGTGTGAGTGTGAGTGTGAGTGTGAGTGTGAGTGTGAGTGTGAGTGTGAGTGTGAGTGTGAGTGTGAGTGTGAGTGTGAGTGTGAGTGTGAGTGTGAGTGTGAGTGTGAGTGTGAGTGTGAGTGTGAGTGTGAGTGTGAGTGTGAGTGTGAGTGTGAGTGTGAGTGTGAGTGTGAGTGTGAGTGTGAGTGTGAGTGTGAGTGTGAGTGTGAGTGTGAGTGTGAGTGTGAGTGTGAGTGTGAGTGTGAGTGTGAGTGTGAGTGTGAGTGTGAGTGTGAGTGTGAGTGTGAGTGTGAGTGTGAGTGTGAGTGTGAGTGTGAGTGTGAGTGTGAGTGTGAGTGTGAGTGTGAGTGTGAGTGTGAGTGTGAGTGTGAGTGTGAGTGTGAGTGTGAGTGTGAGTGTGAGTGTGAGTGTGAGTGTGAGTGTGAGTGTGAGTGTGAGTGTGAGTGTGAGTGTGAGTGTGAGTGTGAGTGTGAGTGTGAGTGTGAGTGTGAGTGTGAGTGTGAGTGTGAGTGTGAGTGTGAGTGTGAGTGTGAGTGTGAGTGTGAGTGAGTATGAGCGAACATTATAGGCATAATGTGAAAAGGTTCCACAGACATCCCCTGGAGGCTTGTATTTTGAATATTCTGAGATCAAAATCATCAGTTTGGGTGGGAAATTGTGGCCTGAGCTTACTATAAAAAGCTGCAAACTTATTTACATTTGAAAGTTCTACTACACTCAGTGTAATATTTTTTATCCAAATAATATACAGATCCTGCAAAGTCATATATGATACACAAGCTTTTATCCAGATATTGTGGTGCAGCTGGTCTATATGAAGCACAAAAAATTGAAAATGGCTCAGAGGTGTTCATAATACTAGTAAAAGAAGTTGAAGGTTAACGATAACTGGAAACATACATACCCTAAATGCAGCTCCAAGTGGGGTGAAGTGTACAACATCCCTGTATATACACTGCTTATGAGTCACTGTATCAATTTTTGCTGGCAGTGATATTGTTGTAATGTATTGATTCTAGATTTTAGTATCAGTGGTAGCTGAGCACTTTGGGAGCCATCTATGTACAATAAAACAACAATGGACTATATATATACCTGTATACAAAGGATTAAAAGAAATGATAGAATTATCATTTGGCATGGATTTCTGTAAATAGTATTAAGTGTGTAAAGTTCATTATTTATTTTACTGTGAAATGACAAATAACATATTTAACCCATTGCTGACGGGCTTGGCACATACGTCCATAACATGCCCACTGTGAGTCTACTTGTTTAATTGGTTTTACACATAGATGGCTACACTTGTACTAAGTCACAACTGAGCAAGTTATGAGTACTGCCTGTCTCGCCAGTTCACCCTTTTCATTAATTTATGAAAATACTTTACGTTATCTTATTTTGCTGTTATTAATGTTCATAACATTATAGTAACAAGGTCTACTAATTGACTCCTTTGTGGCTAAGCACTAGCAGAGCCATCTATGTACAGAGACATGTCACCAAAAAAAAAAAAATAATAATAATATTGATAATAATAAGCACAGCTTTTTCCCCATTTTTTATGCATTTTCCCTGGCAGCAATGGGTGAACCCAATGCCGCCAGGGAAAATGCATAAAAGATGGGGAAAATGCTGTGCTCATTTTCTATATTTTTTTGTGAAATGTCTCTGCACATAGATGGCTCTGCTAGTGCTTAGCCACAAAGGAGCCAATTAGTAGACCTTGTGACTTTACCTGATTTGAAATGGCAGGAAAAACATATTATTTACTAGTGCTATGAATATCGATGGTGTTATTTTTATTAATATTATAATTACTATAATATAAACATTAGTAACAGGAAAATAAGATAATATAAAACGTAAATATTTCCGTAAATCAAAGAAAAGGGTAAATGGGCGAGACAGGCCGTACTCTTAATTGGCTCATTGGTGACTTAGTACAAGTGTAGCCATCTATGTGTAAAAACAATCAAACACTTAACTCATAGTGGGCATAGCACGTACGTACACGTCATGCCCGTCAGCATTGGGTTAAGGACAAAATTTTGAAAAAATGAGCCATTTTCGTTGTCAATGTCAAATAACTAGTGTTGTGAAAAATTAAAATGTAGAAATTTTTCCCGTTTTTTCCCATACGGAGTATGATTCACATATCCGTAAATTCTATCTCAACTGAAGCTTTGTGAAACCTGACTGGACACCTTTATAGTTTTAGAACAGAGTAAGGGAGAAAGAGGGGAAAAACAAGCAAGCAAGCAAAAATTCTACAGAGACCATATCATATTATTTTCCACAGGCAAATGGTCCCCCTAACCTAGGATTTATTATTTGAAGTTATTAATCATTATTTTTTCTTTCATTTCAGGACAAAGCTCTTCGAAAGTTCCTTCAGCAGCACGTAATAACAGACATAAAGAACATAAATTCAAAGGGAAAGAATATGAAGTTAAATAGGGAACTGCAAAATTTCATGTATGAGATGTTAACAGCTAAACATGCTGTTGCATCCAAAACTGCATTAGACATTATGATTGACTTGTATAACAAAAGAATTTGGAATGATGCCAAGACTGTCAACATTATAACTGTAGGATGTTTCTCTAAAGTAACCAAGATAATGGTTGCAGCCATCAAGTTCTTTATTGGGAAGGATGAGGAAGAAAAAGATAATGACAACAGCGATTCTGAAAGTGAAGATGAGGATTCCAACAAAACTCTCAAGACAACAATGATGGCTGTAAGAGTTAATAAGAAAAGTAAGAAGAATGCTAACAAATTAGCTAAAGTTAAGAATGTTGTAAAGAAAAATATGGGCAAAAAGAAAAATAGAGAAGTATTTGATTTTTCTGCCCTGCATCTGATTCATGATCCACAGGATTTAGCTGACAAACTTTATAAGCGTCTAGAAAAAATGAATGAAAGGTTTGAGGTCAAGTTGTTGGTTATGAACTTTATTTCTCGCCTCATTGGTATTCATCAGCTTTACCTTCCAAACTTTTATCCACTTCTTCAGCGGTTCTTATTCCCACATCAGCAGGAGGTCACAAAAGTCATGGTGTTTGCTGCTCAAGCTGCCCATCCACTTGCATCACCTGATGACTTGGAACCACTTGTCCGAACACTTGCAAACAATTTTGTAACTGAAAGATATTCATATGAAGTTATGGCAATGGGTCTCAATGCAATTAGGGAACTGTGTGCCAGGAATCCACATGGTATGACAGAAGACTTATTACAAGACTTGGCTCAATACAAGTCAAGCAAAGATAAAGGAGTTTCAACAGCAGCAAAATCTCTTATAGTTCTTTACAGGGAGGTAAAGCCTGAACTTTTGGCAAGGAAGGATCGTGGTGCTCCAACAGAATTAAGAACTGAAGAAGGGCAGCAGGAATTTGGAGGGAACATTGCAAAAGGTTATATACCAGGAGCAGAAGTTCTAACTTTCAAGACTCGCAATGATGAGATGGAATGTGATGAAAGTGACGATGAAGACGAAGAGGAAGAGGAAGAGGAAGAAGAGGTTGAGGGTGAAGAGGATGATGATGATGAATGGGTTGATATGGATGACTCCAATTTGTCTGAAGGTGATGAAAAAATATTTTCTAACAAAGAAGCAATCAACCAGGTTATGAAATTAACAGCAAAGGAACGTGCAGAGAAAGCCGCAGATATTGCAAGTTCTAGATTTCTCACAGATCAAGATTTTCAACGGATTGCAGCAGTACAAGCAGCCAAACAAGTTGAATTATATAGTGGGAGCAAAAAGATAAAGAATGTAAAAAGAAAGCTTGAAAATATTGATAAGCCAAGCGAAGGAGAGATTGTTCCCTTGAAAAGTATTGAAATGATCTATAAGAAGAGAAAACATGACAAGGCTGCAAGAATGGAGACTGTATTGGCAGGCAGAGAAGGGAGAGAAAAGTTTGGATCTCGAAAAGGCCAGTGGTTGAATCCAGATGCTTCAAAAACAAACAAAATGAAAGCCAAAACTAAGAACTACATGATGGTTAAACACAAGGTAGCATACAAGCAAAAGGCATCTTTCAGAGACAAACAAATGAAGCTTCGTAATTCTTTGCTGAAGCAGAGAAAAAATTACTAAGTAAATGAATGTTTCTCAGTATAAGTTCTCTTAAAATATATATTTTGAACTTGTTTTCCAGCTATTAGAAAATCAGTATTTATTCATCTTTGTTATGATATTGCCCATTCTATAAATGCATTGTATAGATATATTTGTAATTGTTAATATCTTGCTATTAGAATTCTAATATTAACTCAGCATTCTTTTGATATCACTGGTTGAAAAGGATACAAATATATTTCTGTATGTGAATGACATTGATTTTTTATTGTCCTTACAAGAATTTGTGTGTGCGTGCGTGCGTGTGTGTGCATATGTGAAGTATCACGTTTATTAAGTATTTTTTTTATTTGTAAATGTAATTTTCAAAATTTGGAACTACAAATTATCATTAAAAAAAAAACAAAGCAAAGTAAATACTATTTTAAGTTATTTAGAACTAAGATATTATGCTCTAACTGCATAGAAAATAATTTGCGTATATATATAAAACAAAGAATGATATACTTTCTTTTAAAACTGTTAAGTCTTCTTTCATCAAGTGCTGTTTGCAAACTGCTTATTTTACACGGGAAGGCCACAACTTCCATAGAGCTGTGAGTAGTGAACTGATTTTCTTAACATGATTTTTAACTCCTAAAGTCTGGCTACCCACAATCATAGCTTTTCATAAAAATCAGTTAATCTGTTTAGCCACAATAGAGCAAAGCTTCTAAAAAACTGGTGGTCTAATTTTCTGCATTATTTATATATTTATATTTTTTTTCTTTTTTCTGGAAGGTAGAGAGTATGAGGAAGTAAATATGGTACCGTTTAGCAATTTTCTCCAAGCTAAACCCACCCCCATATCCTTACCTTCTTGTGCCTCTTTATCTCTCTTGAGTCAGACACAGAAACAGGTTCTGGTTTTGTTCCCACCTCATTTTTTCCTGTGAAAAAAAGAGTAAAAAAACAATTCTCATAATGTATGGCATATGTGAAGCCGTGCAAACATCCCCATAACCCAATTCTCTTGTAACCCCTTTGTTTCCCTGAACGAAAGACATGAGTGCCTCTATTATCATGAATATATTAAGTATACAATTTGATGAAAAAAAAAAATCAATTTTTTAATTTCCTTGGCCCCCCCAATCCTTTGCCCGTTGTTGTCGTGGGGGGGGGGGGGGGCTTAGGAGACTGAGACCCAATGATGAGGAACTCCTCAACCTTGGGACTCAGCCATCGACTCGACTAATTTTGCATGGTCTTTTTTTCCACTCATACTTTTCGTTTTAGTCCCTTCACCAATCCCTTCTGCTATCCACCTCCTAAGGTGTGAGAACCGTGCTGAAAGGATGAAAGGCTGACTTTGTGCCAGTCCTGAATGGCCTGAGGGAGCCATGGGCCCTGCCATACCTGGCCCTTACCCCTCAAGGGGACCCTGAGGGGTGGACTGTTTTTTTTTTCCCCAACATACTCCAGGCTTATCATGGCCAAAAATGAAGACGTAATCCCACTTTTAGGGGCAATGAGGCTTGCCCCTTCATCAAATAGCCCCAATCCCGGCTCGCCTTTGACCACGGCTCCGAACACTGCAACAACTCCCCCATCATCAATGCATACTAGTACAGTATCAACGCTAATCAACAACCAACCCCCAGGAAACATTTCTACTCTCCCAACATGCTCAACTTCATCACCTTTACTCCCACAACCTCCTTCATCAACCACCCCATCTCCCCTTATTACTACCTTACAACCTTATTGCCCACCTCCCCATAACACTACCCCCCTCAACACTACTCCCTCCTCCACACGTCCCCGCTCTTCTACTACCCCCACCTCTACAAGAATCCTAAATACTCTATTTAGCCCAGCCAAATGCGACCGATTTTTCGTGATCCCTCCCACAGCTCCCTACTCTAAAAACCTCCTCTTCCAGCAATGCCTCCAAAAACAAGTAGGCAAAGTCTCTTTCCGTAGCCGACCCAACTACTCCCGTCTCGTCACAGTAACATCTGAAAACCAAGCTATAGCATTAACAAAACTAACTGATCTATGTGGTAATCCCATCCCTACAGAACCTCATCCAACCCTCAATACTTGCACCGGAACTGTCTCTATCTCCCCAACATATTGCCCAATCTATGACTAAGAATGGTCAGATAGTGGAGAAGACTTACTCGCCTGTCTCACAGACTATGATAGAACATATGTACTTTGTATCTTTCTTCGCCGCTGGATCACAATGATTTCAGTCTACTTCTCCCCTTCCCACCCCATTGACTTTGTTGCTTTTGAAAACCTAACTTCCCAACTTCAATCACCTTTCCTCATAGTAGGTGATTTTAACTGCCGCCACACTCTTTGGGGTGATTCTATCACCAACACCCGTGGCCGAGCTCTAGAGCGCTTTTTCATGCATTGGCCTCTCTCTATGCTCCTCTTCTCTTCATTTAGATTTCCACTGGTCAGTTCTAGACCACTTTCCCTGTAGCTGCCCATACAGCTATCCCTCGAACCTCAAGACCCTATACCTCCAAATGTGTTCCATGGTGGAATTCTGATTGCACTAAAGCACTCCGTGTAAAACGTGCAGCCTGGAACAGTTACCGCTACAAACGAGGTACCCCAAATCAACTATCAGCTCTTATCTCCTTTAAAAGAGCATCTGCCTGTCTTCGTCGTACAATCCGAAATAGTAAAACAAATAGCTGGCGAAATTATGTTTCCTCAATTACATCCTCTACATCTATCTCAAATGTTTGGCGCCGGATCCATAAACTATCAGGCAAACATCCCCCCCATCCAGCCCCCGTCCTCCATATTCGAGATACCCTCATCTCTGATCCTCCCGAAGTCGCTAATGAACTGGGTGATTATTTCAGCCAGGTCAGTAGTGGCTCTCACCTTTCTCCAGACTTCTCTTCTATTAAAACCATCAGGGAACGTACCCCCATTATCTTCACCCTAACCTCTGCTGAGTCCTATAATGCTCCCTTTTCTTCCTCTGAACTCAGTGCTGCAATAAAATCGTGCCGCAACACTCATGAAGGCCCTGACGGTATTCACTACCGTATGCTCCGACAACTCCCATTTTCCTCCTTATCCTTCCTATTAACAACTTACAACCACATATGGACATCAGGAAATTTTCCTTCTTATCCTCCCCTACCTGAAACCCAATAAATCGGGTACCCTCCTTCAAGACTATCGCCCCATCGCACTAACTAGCTGCTTATGCAAACTACTAGAGCGAATGGTTTTCTTCCACTTAATGTGGTATCTTGAATCCCACAATCTTATCTCTCCTTCCCAGTTTGGTTTTCGCCGTGCCCGAAGCACAGCTGACCCCCTTGCTCATTTTGAGACATATATTACATCCGCATTTTCCACGCCATGAATCCGTACTAGCTATGTTTTTTGACCTAGAAGAAGCATATGATACGACATGGAGGTACCATATTCTCCAACAATTGTGTCTTCATAAAGTCTTTCCTCTCCCAACGCACTTTCCAGGTCAAAATTGCCTCTGCCACATCATCTTTCTTTCCTTAAATTGAAGGCGTCCCACAAGGCAGTGTGCTTAGTACCACCTTATTCCTTCGTGCTGTAAATGACATTGCCTCAGTTCTACCACCAGGAGCCCGGTCATCACTATATGTTGATGATTTAACCATCTATGCCTCTGGCACATCCATACCAAATATCTACCAATTTCTTCAGTCTGCAATATCATCAGTATCCTCCTGGGCCACAAACCATGGCTTCCGCTTTTCTACCTCCAAATCTTTCTTCATCCTTTTCTCTCGCACACGTGTAGGTCCCCTACCTCCACTCTTCTTATATGACAGTCCACTCCAACACCGTTCCTCTGGTAAATTCTTAGGCGTCATTTTTTACTCCAAACTATCCTGGCGAGACCATATTCTTTACATCAAAGAAAAAGCTCGCCGCCGTCTCCGAATTTTACAAACCCTATCCCATTTATCCTGGGGCTCAGATCGAAAAACTCTCCTTCATCTTCATGTCACCTTGATCCTCTCCACTCTTGATTATGGATGCCATATCTACTCCTCTGCCTCAACTTCTCTTCTTGCTCATCTTGATACAATCCATCACTGTGGTCTTCGCTTAGCCCTAGGTGCCTTCCGCTCCTCTCCAGCTGAGAGCCTGTACACTGAATCAGGCATACCATCTCTCTCTCGACGCCGTGCCCTTCTCTCTCTCCGATGTTACGCTCGATTCCACCAACTTCCCCTCACTAAACTAACTATCTCACGATCCCTACTTCCTACCTTTGCTTCTTCTCCACGTTTACCTACTCCTTTCTCCACTCGCATGGATACCCTCCTCTCCCATTCCCCTTTTCCCCATCTCCGACTCCTCCCGTTCTCTGTCCATTCAGTCCCTCTATGGCTTATACCTTGCCCCCATATTTGCTCCTCTTCATTGTTTGGGAATGAATGTAGTAGGTATGAAATAAGAATTTTCATGATTTACGGCTTCCTCTTTACCAAATAGATAGATAATTGTATTAGTGGGCTCTCTCTCTTATTTCACATTGGCAATTCTGATATCTCTTTCGTTCTGTATCACATTTTTTTTCCCTCTCTCTCTCTCTCTCTCTCTCTCTCTCTCTCTCTCTCTCTCTCTCTCTCTCTCTCTCTCTCTCTCTCTCTCTCTCTCTCTCTCTCTCTCTTTATATACTGGGGAATTTATGAATCATTCCCTTTATTAATCAGGTTAAAGAAGTGTCACTACATCTATCTTAAAATCTATTAAACCTTCCGAAGATAGGATTCTATTTACAAAACATTTGGAAGTTTGAATGATACATGTAAACTGAATACCATGGTTCTTATGCACATCATCCCACCATTTCCTTGCTCGTTGTTGTCGTGGGAGGTTTAGGAGATGGAGACTGAGGCCCAATGTTGGGGTTAACCCCAATCTTGGACCTCAGCCCTCGCCTCAACTAATTGTTCTTCATCCTCTTCTGCTGTCCATTTATCCTAATCGTTAATTCATGTTTACCTTTTTTCGCCACAATAATTTACCATAGTGCTATATGAAGTTTGATGTCTGGCACATATATTCGTTTTAACCATTAACTATTAACCATTATGCACATGATTCTAAAGGGTGGCATAGCTCAGTGGTAGAGCACTAGCTTTGCAATCGCAAGTTCCTGGGTTCGCGCCCGGCCGCCGCCCCTCTCAGTCGACTCAGCTGTGAACGAGTACTGATCAAAGTCAGGGCGGAAAGGAACTGACCAGCCTACTGCATCATCCCGCGGCTTAGTAAGCATGTTTCTCTGCGAACATGTCCTTTACGTTCACATGGACATGGGACCAACTTTGGCTTTTGACATCATTCCACAAGCCCACACACCAACAAATAAAATATCTGGAAATGTGATGTACTCCCCGTGGGAGGGTTAGGGTTAAGTTCTGATGGGTTGCTCTTGTCAGACGTCCACTCCGTCGCGGCTGCTTTTTAAGTGGCGCCAGGTTAGGGACGTTTAAGTGCTGAGCTTTGTATAGGAACGTAAGTCCTGTTACATCTCTCCGACGTTGAGATCATCAATTGCAGATTGGAGTTTAGGCATCGACCTTTGACTCGTTAATTTTACACGGTCTTTTCTTCTATTCTTTCCCTTCTCTTCTCCAACTCCTACTATCAACTTCCTAGAGCCGTGTTGAAAGGATGAAAGACAGACTTTATGCCAGTCATGAACGGCCTTGGGGAGCCATGGGCACGATAGTTGTCAAGCCTTTACCCCTCAAGGGTACCCTAAGGACTTTCTCTCCTCAACATACTATGCGCTTACAATGGCCAGTAATGAAAAATTTGTACCATTATAAAAGTGTCACTGCCATGTATTGAATTTTGCCCAGCAGACTGAGATGTGTTCCACCTATGACTTATAAAGCACCGTCTGGCGAAAGAAGATGGAGACTCATTAGTGATTTTAGTCTATGTTTGGTTTTGCGAGCAGAGCTTTCGAAATGTTGGTCTTAATTCAGTTTACAGTCGAAAGTATGAACTGTCCCTACCCCTCTGGAGAGAAGAGAGAGAGAGAGAGAGAGAGAGAGAGAGAGAGAGAGAGAGAGAGAGAGAGAGAGAGAGAGAGAGAGAGAGAGAGAGAGAGAGAGAGAAGCTATTTTCCAAAGTCTTATTTTTCTTTGTCTGCTTTCATTACCTGCAGGAGCAAGGAAACTGATTGCATAGTAAGGCAACAGTCTTCATGCGTGTATAAAGAGTTCAGGAGAGTTGGTTTGCTCGACCGCTTTGTCTTTACTTGCCGCGTGGTCATTTCGGCGACATCGGTGGTGATTGCAAATAAATTCCCCAGTCGTGTTGCTCTGGCAGAGAAGGTTCGCTGAAGCTGGCTAGATCGGGACCTTGGAACTTCCACCAGGAGCCTATTGGAGAGCATTCCGCCCTCCAACCTCTCTCTCTGACGCTGAATGGGAGAGGCACCCACTGTACCTGATTCAGATATGTGTCAAATAGCTGATTTGCAGATCCTGATGTGCCTGTTCAATCTTCGACCATTGTCAATGTCCACACCGAGTGGAAGGGCAATATTTTTCATTTATATCTTGTCCTTCATGATGTCGGATGCAGCTGGAGAGAGGGATTGTAGCCGCTGTTATATCACATACTTCATATCAGCAGCTGGTATATCGTATATTTGGTATATCACGTATTCTGTAACAATACGTAGAGGCCCGTATGGTATAAATTCATCTTCTATGTCACGACCGCTGGGAAGGTGTCGGCGAGTACCACCGGGTCAACACATGGTCCGTAGCAGCCATAAGAGCTGACCTGTCAAGAAACATGTTTGTGTGAGGGGTCGTGCCATAGGAAGTGGTGACGGCTCTTCATATGATCAATGTTGTGAGATAACAAGATTCCGACCTAACTAATGAATAACATATGAAGTAGAATGTTACTTGACGTTGTAGCCTGTGTATGTTCATAGTGTGAGGGCAGTTCGAGGGGAACCTCCGTGCCGTCGAGACGCCCATATCATTCTGGAATCAGACGGTTATTCTGACTGTTCCCGCAATGCGTATGTATCCAATATTTGTGGGAAGTTCTTATTATATAATCTAACGTGCGTTGTTATTTAATGGCTTTGTATATAGTGTGCATTTGTACAATCGATGTATTATTTAACAGGTTTGACCGCTACTGAATAAACCTTAAGCGAGTGCTACGCAGTGGTATCAGTCACTCCAGACCCAGTGACAACCTTAGGCGTTCTCCGGCGGCCACAGGGATATAACCACTGCCTAGGTCTTGGCGGCAAAGCGCACTTTCTCTCATGCTCCTCAACATACATTGAGATTTCAGGTGTTCCCTTACTATATCATTAATATAGATGTTCCAAAGGGTTGAGCCAAGGACGTATCCTTGTGGTACCGACGCCTCAACTGGGTACTCATGGGATGACTAAAAAATTCCTACTAATTTAGCGAGGAACCTTCTGTGACACTCGGTGGAAGGGGCAGGACCTTTGTTCTGGTGTGGCAGATTTGAAGACGAGACTAGAGGTATGCTGTTAACTTCTGGCAATGTAATTTTATGAATTAATAAGTTTCCCAGGCCAGCTTTCTTCCGATTACTTGAATCAGTTGTTCTATCTGGCTTGTTGAGTGGAGGTGAATTCACGAGTTTCCCCTTGGTGCTCCCAGACAAGTGATCAGCGCTTCTTGCTGCCTGGTCCAAAAGTTGCCGGTTTCCTTTTTGCCATCTGTTGCAGGCCAATGCGCACATGACTGGCATTGCATTGTAGACGTATTTGTATCGAGTTTTAATGTGTAATGTGGTATTGGTTTTGTACCTTTTCGACAATCTATATTCCTTTTGGAGGCAAGATGTATCTGTAGCCAAACCAGGCTTGATCCCCTGGTTTTGCATGCCCGCGAAGGGACGCACTTCTGCATATAAGCAAGGAAAATGGTGATGGAGGATGCTTTGTCATTTGCATCCGTATTTTTATTTGCTTTTGTTAGCTGCAGGTTGCGAAGGGGTGAGGGAGAGGTGTGAGAAAACTGCAGGGTGAGATCAACCATGGATGCGCGTTGGGAAATCTACGAGAAGATCGTATGCTGATTAATGGAATGGTGATTAAAGTCCACAGCTAATAAAAGATGCTGACAATTGTTGCGAGTTTTTCGTTAGGGAGTCCATTGGCGTTGTGGCTAGAGGGAGGGAGGGGGTAAAAGCGGGATGAGTAGGAGATGCGAGGGGGGGGGGGGGTAGAAACAATTTAGGAGGGAGGGGTGGAGCGAAGAATTGCATTGGAGTAGGGAGTAAAAGAAAAACCTCGTCTGCGTTCCTTGGAGAGAGGAGAGGTGCTAGTGATAGAGAGGTCTGCAGTCGCTATTTGAAGGTCAGGAAACTAGGGCTTGCCAGGTAGTTTGCAAAGTCGTCTGGATTTAAACACAGTCGTTCAGTCAGATATGTCGAAATGACGGCTATGAGACAATATAAAACTATATAAATCCTCTTGTGTCTTCGCTATTGTTTGTTTTATAATTATTTATTAATTTAATTCATTACCTTCTTTGGGTATGCATTCATTTTCTCTCTTATTCTCTCTTCCTCTCATTTTTATCCTGTTTCTCTCTCTCACTCTGTCTGTCTGTCTGTCTCCCTCCTTCCTACCCACTTTCCCTTCTACTCTTCCTCTCCCTCCCTTTTTCCTCTCCTTTTTCTGTGGCATTTACTGTCTTCAATTTTGTTGCTCCACATTTTGATTACTGTGAAGAGAACAAGACTTACAGTTCATGGTGCATAATATTGAGGTCTACAAATCTCAATGATAAGAACTTCTTTTAGTAAAAGATGAATCTTTAATTCCTTTATGCAGCTGGGTGGGACAGTGGGGTTGCATAAATGCTGTAAAAAATGCAGTAGTAATGAATAAGGTCTTTGTGACATATTTTTCAGTTTTAAAAATCAAGATATCATTTATCCCTGTGGCCAAGATTTGAATTTACTTGCATCTATCTATATTTTGCTGAACTCTTTATTAGTGTAAGCTATTTAATATGCACATATTGCATGCATATACAGAGACAGAGACAGACATAGAGACAAACAAATGATGCTTTAATGTACATCATTAAGTTTAAGAGAGGTACTGTGAGGACAGCAAAATCATTTTTATGTATTGTAACGCTGCAAATGTATTTCGAGCAGGAGAAATCCTTGGTTAGTGTATAAAAACAATCAATATGAAGGTATACTATTTATTTTTCAATGATTAATAAACAGTAGAATTTCACATCTAAATGTAGTAGTTCACCCTAAAATCTTAAAAAAGTCATTTGAACTTTCATTTTATGTGCATCTCTTATAAAAGGTATGTGTGAGATATATGAAAAATTAAATAAAAAGTACAAATATAAACAACGTCTTAACATAGCATTCTGTAGCACACTTGTTAGCACAAATTGAGAAGTTGCCAGTTCAGCCATTTCTTAATTTACTGCATAATAATGAAAGTTTTTTTTTAAATATACCATTGTATGTTCTATAGATCAATTCATATATAAAATGTAAATAATGGAGAGAAGACATAAGAACATAGCTAAACATAAATGGGAAGTGCATTTAAAAGTACCTTTACTAGAAAAATCAGTGACCTTAGTTACAAGATATTTAAAATGGATGGTTATCAATGGATAATAATAATGAAATAAAGTCCTCAGTAAAGTTAATTAATGTTACAGACCATGCACATACTTAGAAGTTAAGAGTGGTACACCAGCTTCATTAATATGAGAAAAGTGTATGCCTGGATACTAAAACTGACACTACTATTATTATTTATATTTTACCTTTTTCATAGAGATAAGGTGCACAACATATTACCTATTGTGCATTTCCACCCAACAGTAGTTTGACTTTTTTCAATGACTTGAACAGTTTGACTTACTGTAACTCTCAAAGGTTGTGACAACTATTATAAACTTTGGCTACAGGATGTGATAAATGCTGAAGCATAAAAACTAAATAAGTATTCTAGAAAATGTAATACTGTTAGTATGTATAAAACAGTAATTAATGAAAGATGTTGAACAGATTAAACCTAACTCTAGTGGCAATCTTAGTAGCCTTAGATATTACACTTTGTTCATCTTCAGGCATCAGACCTTTCTTAGCATCATTAACCTTTTATCTGCTTTTCCTATTTTACAGAGTAATCTCTAAAATCTTAGTTTTATGAGTAAATTGTTGAAACTGTTCTTATGGAACTTCTAGAGCATTCTGTTTTCATGTTCATCTGCCCATTAATGAAGTAGTTTTCATTTTAAAAAACATTAATTCCGATGTCAAATCAGGACTGTGCTGGAAGATAATAAGGAATTGCTTATCTTAAAATCATTTAAGGTTATACACATTAGTGTTTGTATATTCCTTTGTTTGTGTAGAAAAGGAAAGCTGATAAAAAACTTTTGTGATTTCTCTCTGTATTTTCTATCTTGGAATGTAAAACTGATTTTAAAAATCACAACTTGAATGAAAAAAGCATCTATTTGCAATTTTCATACATTCATTTAACCCACTGTTGCCAATTATGAGATGTATGTACATGCCAGGCCTATAATGTCTTTAGTTTATTAATTGTACTTACAGATTGATGGGTCCACATTGTCACTAAGGAGTCGATTAATATCTATCTGGCCTGTTCACCATTTTCCTTCATTTTCAGAAATATTCTTTCTTAATATTGCTATTTGTATTGTTAATTACATTATAACAATCATGATGTCACTAATAATAATAACATCATTAATATTAATTAATTAATATCAATTCAATATTTTTGGTGTGCATCTATTCTTGCCCTAATGAGCCAAAACCAAAAGCTGGTTGGTAAGAAACACAGCATGTGTGGTGAGCCAGCTCCATGTTGTGCACCCAAAACATTTGTTCACCTTTTTGGCTCTTGCTGTGGTAGTTCAAGAGCTATAGTCCCTCAAATGTGGGATTACAGCATTTGTCTCAAATGCTGAAAATAAATGTATGCCATAGCCATATGTGCATAGAGCAAGGTAAATATATACTCCCTGAGCGAAAATTTACATGAGAAGTCATATACGGCTACTTATTGACTCCTTGGTGGTTGAACACTTGAAGAGCAATCTATGAATAAACACAATTCATAAAACAAAGTCAGTGGGCATTACATATACCTTGTGGCAAGTTATTATATTTTTTTTTAATATGTAATGAGTTATAAGGTCTTTGACCTTATACTAAATTGTCAACACATCTCTATGACATTTTATTTGGTTCTACAGAATGGTTAATGGTTAAAGGAAAATAAATGTGCTAGACATCTAAGGTCATGTAGCACTATAAAAAGATAGTGAAAGGTGGTTGAGTTAGTGATTAGTTGTCAAAGCTGGGCAAAGGAATCAGCGAGTGAATGGGCTAAGGTTAGGTAAGATGATGTAAAGGGGTTAGATCAAGTGAAGGATGTATATGCGTTTGAGGAAGGAAAACAGGTTGTCAAAGCAGAGAGTGTTAGATTCTGTAAGGATGTATGATAAGTTGGGAGGTTAGTGAAGGGAGGAAAGGCGGGGGAAAGCAGAGGTACGGGCTGCATCAAAACATGGGCATGACAACAGAATATGTGGAACTAAAAGAGGGACATTACATAGGGAACATAGGGGTGGATGGGATTGTGACATTAGATGGGAGTGTGTTAGACGAGTGTGGCCAATGCGTAAGCGGGCGAGAGCCGTCTCCCAACATCTGTTCCGCTTCTACAGAATAATAATAATAATAATAAAATCTAGAAATGTTGTAATCTGTTGTTTTTCTGTTAGCCATAATCAAAACTTTTTTCAGCATATTTTATTTGTAATACTAATGGATTATCTGTCTTTTTTATATTCTCATAAATTACCTCTGTTGCTTTATTATATATTCTATTCCACAGTTATTCCTAACATCAGCTCCATCATGTGATTATCTTTTAAATGCGATAATATCAAAATAGCATTCAAATAAATCTTGCAAAATATTTCCTGAGTAACAGGAATCTTTTACCTCTATTCCTGATTTCAGAAACAAAAGCTGATATTTGAGTTTCATATTAAACTGACATGTGATTTTTTTTTACTTTGCTGCCTAAAGGGGACTGTCTGGAAAGGTATAGGTGAAACAGAGCTAAGAGCAGTTCTATGCCTGGGCATGCCTAGAAAACCCCTCTGCAAAAAATATGTTGCAATTATTTTTCCTCTCCTGAATAATGTGTATCATCACAATTATCTGTTCGCAGTTTTTCACTCATTTTCATACTTTTGTTCATTCTTATGGTTCCCACAGCATGGATATGGATTAGAATATGTACAAAAACTAAAGGAAAGACCCAAACAAAACCAGTAGGAAATTCAATTGTTAGAGCCACTGCATGCTTGAAATATGGCCTGCGCGTGGCTGCCTGGAGATTTGTGTTATGAAGTTTATATGATTTTATATTTAATAATTGCATCTAAGGAATTCCATAAATGTGGATTTCTAGAATAGGTCTTTTCACATTTCGTTTTATACAAGAAATAAAATTACAATTTAGTATTATGCAATAAAAAATAAGAATAAGAGTAACAAAGAAAAATGCCTTAAATTATCATTTTCTCATGATTAACTTTTGGAAGCAAGGGAGGTTCCAACAACACTATCTCGATGTCAAAGCTCTTTCTTTTGTTAGAAAGAGAATCCAAATGCAATCAAATTATTAAAAAAAAAAAAAAAATCTTTTTTGAAAAAAGAGAAGTACAGAGATGAAACGTATTCATGTTGACATATGTAGAAAAGGTATGAATGAGAATGAATATCCTTATAATGATGTATTTAACGGTTTCAAATATATCATGTATTTCTGATGAAGATATATTCAAAACCAGTTACCCGGTACCTCTCTTGTATTTTCTAAAGAAATAAAGAGGCAATTGTTTTTGCATTTTTTAGAAAAAACATTGTCTAAAGAACTAAAAGGAAATGACAAAATTGGTGGCAAGGATTAGCAGACTTTATGATATTACTGTCATGTCCTTCTGAGCAATGGTGTACGAGTTATTCACCCTACAAAAATTTTAGGAAATTTTCCTGCATCTGAAAGGGGTAAATTATCCCGCTGGAGAGTTAACTTTAAGAAATATAGCTCAAAAGAAGCACAACTCTATAATCTACAATTAATTTTAAAATCACCTTATTACCTCAATCACCTTATTATTATTATATTTAGGTAAAAAAAATTGGGAACATTTGGGCATATTGTTAGACAGTCCCATTAAGACAACAATAAAACCATGTAGTTTATCCAGCAACATGCAATTTCCATCCCTATATGGATAAGTTTTAAACACAGAAACCAATGCCAAAATATTCTCATGTAGTGCCTGGTAATAGAATGCTGCATTAGCAATAATAATAATACAAATGAACAAAAAACAGAAACCAGCAGTTTTTGTCTCTGGCATTTGACAAATTTTACTTGAACAATTTAAATGACAAAAGTGGAATATTTTAAAGTATTAATAAAGATTCTTATATTACTGGCAGGAGTTATTTTCATTATACAAATAAGTAACAGAACAACAATGTTCAATTCAATATACATGACTAGTACATTTTCACTGAAAAGTGTCAATAAAATGAAAATTGTGCTTAGAAATATTTAACAATATGGTACATTACTTTTACATGACTAGCAGGAATGTTTCCCCATATGCCTTCCTTAAGTCCAAGGTAAAAAGTTTGAATAAAGAACTACACCAACAAGTGAATACAGCAGAAAGTAGGAAATAATGAACTGACCCCAGAATGTCTTTGGAAACTCTGAGAGTAATGATACTTGAGAGAAGCTGTTTAGGTTGGCAGGAGTCTCAGCATGGACAATCAGATTCTTCTTTGATGATTTTTCATTTACATTTTTGGGTTGGTCAGTCAGCATGTGTGCAGCAAACCAATACACAA
Organism: Penaeus chinensis; assembly: GCF_019202785.1. Taxonomy (NCBI): domain Eukaryota; kingdom Metazoa; phylum Arthropoda; class Malacostraca; order Decapoda; family Penaeidae; genus Penaeus; species Penaeus chinensis. The sequence continues at coordinate 26,505,131 of NC_061828.1, read as the reverse complement.
CTGGGCAACTAGAGCACAGCAGTCTTGTTGTTACCTGTGGGAAAACCAAAATAACCCCATAAAAAAGCTGCTTCACAATAAGGAGAAACCATTAATTCACAGGGAGAGAAAACCAGGAAGACCAAAAACAAAATATGAAGAAAACATCAAAGATATAACAGGATTAAGTATTGTTGAAATGATAAGAAATGCAAAGGGAAGGAAAAGTTTAAGGAACTTTTACAGAAGTGCCATGGCAGATCACCCTAATGATCCATCCATTCAATTGAAGATGTTTATTCCACTCTTTTTACAGGAAATTAGAGAGAGAGAGAGAGAGAGAGAGAGAGAGAGAGAGAGAGAGAGAGAGAGAGAGAGAGAGAGAGAGAGAGAGAGAGAGAGAGAGAGAGAGAGAGAGAGAGAAATGGAGAGAGAGAGAGAAATGGAGAGAGAGAGAGAGAGAGAGAGAGAGAGAGAGAGAGAGAGAGAGAGAGAGAGAGAGAGAGAGAGAGAGAGAGAGAGAGAGAGATGGAGAGAGAGAGAGAGAGAGTGAGAGTGAGAGAGTGAGAGAGTGAGAGAGTGAGAGAGTGAGAGAGTGAGAGAGAGAGAGAGAGAGAGAGAGAGAGAGAGAGAGAGAGAGAGAGAGAGAGAGAGAGAGAGAGAGAGAGAGAGAGAGAGAGAGAGAGAGAGAGAGAGAGAGAGAGAGAGAGAGAGAGAGAGAGAGAGAGAGAGAGAGAGAATGGAGAGAGAGAGAGAGAGAAATGGAGAGAGAGAGAGAGAAATGGAGAGAGAGAGAGAGAAATGGAGAGAGAGAGAGAGAAATGGAGAGAGAGAGAGAGAAATGGAGAGAGAGAGAGAGAAATGGAGAGAGAGAGAGAGAAATGGAGAGAGAGAGAAATGGAGAGAGAGAGAGAGAGAAATGGAGAGAGAGAGAGAGAGAGAAATGGAGAGAGAGAGAGAGAGAGAGAGAGAAATGGAGAAAGAGAGAGAGAAATGGAGAGAGAGAGAGAGAGAAATGGAGAGAGAGAAATGGAGAGAGAGAGAGAGAGAGTGAGAGAGAGAAATGGAGAGAGAGAGAGAGTGAGAGAGCGAAATGGAGAGAGAGAGTGAGAGAGCGAAATGGAGAGAGAGAGTGAGAGTGAGAGTGAGAGTGAGAGTGAGAGTGAGAGAGAGAGTGAGTGTGTGTGAGAGTGTGAACATGTATCTTTATGCACATGGATCTGGAAGGGTTGTGGGTGGGTTGTGTTGTTTATTCTAACTTTCACTTACTTGGACATGGATACAGAGTACGCAGAAAGCACACAGGCTGAGAGAGTGGGCTGTGTAAACAAACACACGCCAGGAGTTGATGCCTTCCTCAGGCCATGTTAGGGCTTGCTTTCTCCGACTCGAAGGCTTATCTCCCACTGGCTGAGGAATTCCCAGACCCCAGCATACCTGTAATGATATACATTATTAATCTCATCATCATCATCATCATAGAAACTAAAAACAGCTTATCAATTTCTTCAATTTAATTGATAACATCACATATTTCAGAAAAAAAGATGGGGTATAAGATTACCTGTGGGTTATCTACCATGTACAGAGCTGCATGACAAATAACAATCATGACAACTGGTAGAGCCAGCATGAAGTTAGGAACTTGACGGACTTCGTAATATCGAAGAAGTCCAACCTGATGAGCAAAAACAATCTATTAACTTTTTAAATTTCAATAGTCTCTAAGTTGTACATTATTCAGATAACTCTAAAACACAGATATCCCCTCTTTCCTTGAATCTTTACTTTCCCCTCAAAATTCCATAATCTGTGACAAAATCTAATTAGAATTAGAAATATATCTCCAATCTTCTGAAGTACACAATATTTGTACACTTAAAAAGTATATATCCTAGAGATATAATACAGTTGAAGCCTACCTCCCAATATTTGTCCTGCACATATGAATAGGCAATGGGTGGTGTGTTATCACACCATTCTGCTTCACCCATAACTGGTGAATGCAAGAAGTTTGCGCGCACATACATTTCTAGATGTGGAGCCAGAGTTGATGAAGTTCCATCCTTATGACAGTATGTCTGAAAACACAATGTAAACAGTATTATTACACAACTGCTAAATTGTACATTAGAAAGTTAAGTATACAGAATTGTCAATAATAATTTTAGACCATTTGAAAAGTCTGCTGCCTATCAGAATAATTATCTCTTTGTGTATACATGTCTATTAATAAAAATACTCTTCAACATTAGTACCAGCTTTTACAATATTAATACAAAATAAAAGCATATAGCTGTCATCCAGAAAAAGGGCAAAGCTAACTGCTTTTAACCTATGTCCTTTGAAATCCGTATTTTACTAAGCAACAATCTTTGTTGGAAAATAAAAGCTAATGTAGTTGTGTCTAATTACTAAAAAACTCACAATACACACAAAATACTTTTAGTGAATCTAGACCATTGCACCCATTATACTTCGTAGCAATAATACATGCAATGTGTATTTCTAGCATAACAAGATATATATCAAATAAAATCATCATAAAAACTATAAGAATGGAAATAATCACTCATGAGATCTCCCTTTATCTTTCAAATTGGTAAATTTACTACTTATGTCAATTTCTGGAAACAATAGAGGGAACAAACTGAAGCTTTTTGTCTGTCTCCAGAACTTTGTTAACCTGTAGCCTGCTATTTGCATCTTCCACACAAGCCTTGCATGAATATTCAGTTGGTATGCTTGAAAATGCATGCCATTCTGAGAAGTGATTGCGTGTAACAATGATAACCTGTTAAAGTATAAAAATGTAATGACTTACAAAATAGCACCAGGTCTGGAAGATGACAAATGGAAGGACAACCAGGAAACATCCAATGAAGAGTGGAATGAGTGTATAGTTGAAGGTAAGGATCACTACTATCAGCAGAGACAGCTGCCCTGATTCTGTTGTTGCATTTCGAATCCTGAAAGAAATACCAATATCATTACTGAAAACAGTATCTTCATAGCCTTTCAGTGTGTAATCACATTTTCCATCTACAACCCGACAAAAATAATAATGATGAATAAAAGAAAAGATACAAGTACATTCATGTAAGCAGAAAATGCTCAAGGAAAATGTCCACTGTCAATTTAACAAAAATTACAAGCATCACATGTAAAAAATACACATACAACATTTTAGAAAAATATTCACTGTTAAACTTATATACACTAATAAAAATCAGTAGCATCAAACCACATAATTATCAATTCTATGCAAAACATTCCTTCAACTACATAAAATTACTTACTTGTAGTAATAATTTGAACAATCCAGAAGCTTCCTGTAGAGGATGAACCCAATATTGACGAGCCCATTTGATCTACCAGCAGAGGCGAGTCCAAAAGGCAATGCCGCAACTGAAGTGCTTCTTTTTTCATTTGTTAATAATGCCGAAAATGTAAGGAATGCAAACAATCCTTCAGAGTATGGGGCTGTGAAAAATATGCTTGCAGGATTGATACAAAACAGCAATGCTGCTCGGTATGCAAGTATCTCATTTTTCAGCACCACTAAACTCAATCTATGAAAAACAGCTGCAGTCTTGATAAATAAGTAGAAATTCAATAATACTGCAGAAATCAGTAAAATACTGTGATAGCTACAAACAAACTGCAGAGGAATACCAATGATATGTGCTAGATACCGCACTGCCAGGGGAAATAGTGGGAAGAAAGCCAGAGTGTTTTCATGTGTATAACCGTACTGAGCAATGTGGAGAAAATATTGAGCATCCCAACGCACTAAACCACCTAAGAGGAACTGCACTATTTCATCCCCCCATGTGGACTTCATCTCTGGGTCTTGTGGGGAGACAAATGCATCTGCCTGGTGATCTGGGATAATCAGATTTGATATAACCTGTAAACAGAAAATATATATTCTGTAATATCAGTGTGTGAAGGTATATATATATATATATATATATATATATATATATATATATATATATATATATATATATAGTGTGTATATTGTGTTCAATTAACCTACTGTATACAGACAGCACACATCACATAAACAGTTCACAAGTACTTAAATGTGATGTAATTATTAGCAACTTCTGTAACAAGATATTATCACAGGATATAACTAGCTTAGTTTACTACCAGATAAACCCATACAACTCCTGAGCCCTGGTACAGTCTAGGATGCTGAGTATATTGGTCAAAATTACAGTAAACATCAGGTACTATTTTAAATGACACCTAACATAAAAACAAAAGAATCTGGCCATTTCAACTAAGAAAACATAACATACCATGACACTTTTCTTTTATACCATTTCCTTTATAGACAAATAATAAAGAGAGAGTATGTAACCCTCAAACTTTCTAGGAGCTCTATAATAGTAGCGACAATAGTACCACACGGGTTTAGCGGGGGACATTAAGTGAATCAATAAGAACTGAACTTGGTCATGTTGTGGCGATTGACCCTACTATCGAGTCAATTTGAGTTTGATTCGCCATGAGCCTAACGTAGTGTTCACCCGAAAATCGCTGTTAGGCGTCATTTCTAAATTTACCAAGTTATTTACTCAGTTTAGCATTATTGATCATCTGGTAATTGTAAACGTTAGCAGTATATGGCTCGGTGCTCTTTATTGATTTCCTGGAGACATACCTGCAGTAGTATAGTTACCAGTCGCGTATAAATGGCAAAATTGCGAACTTTCTCACTTAATGTGTAAGTAGTCATGTTTAGGCTCTTCAGAGTGTAAGTTCTTATAGATTCTAGTAACAAAAATCAGTTTTCTTGTATTCTGATAGGCATTAGCGAGCCCCTTCCGCTGGCTGCTCCGCCCAACAATCACAACAAACGAGTCTTATTGGCAGGTTGGAATTTTGATTATGCATGTCCTTCAAATGATAACTTTTCATCCTAAAAGTCTTTTTTCTTATTAGAATTTTAAAATATTTGTAAATTTATAAAACATATATGGGAATGTAAGTCTGAGATATAGAAGTGTGCCAAAATCTCCACCACTACATGACACTGATCTATCGGATTGAGTTGATCGGTTACTCTGCCAAGTTATAAATACAAGCGAACCGACGTCGCGCGAAGGGACGACCCCCTTCGCTGTGCTAAGCACGGCAGGAGTTGTCTTTAATGTCTGCGCGAGTTTACAGCTGGAAGAAGGACGTAAAGTCCAACTTTGCATTGGGTTAGATGATTAGCACCACTTTTACTAATATCTTCATGGCCTCCGTTATCTACATGGGTTGATATTATAAAACATTAGTTATCAATACATAATCATACACACGTGCAAAGATACACACACACGCACGTGCGTGCGTGCGTGCGTGCGTGTGAATTGAAGCACGGCTATTAATACAAAAGGACCATTAATCCGAGTCAAATGTAGACTCCAGATGATTCGACAAAATACGCTTCGATTTTATCTTCTGACGGTGGATCTAGTCTGTCTCGTAACGTTGCGGGTTACTGTTCCTTCCATACTGATGTTCATTAATGAGTGAATGTGCGATATATGTACAATACAATGTAAGTAAATAAATAAAAACAGAGAAATATGAAGCTAGTCCTGACACTTATTTTTATTTTTATGCTTGTTTTTCTGCTCAGACACTGATAATAATGCATCTGCTCTCGCCCTATTCTGTAAATGACAAGGAAGGTCAGACAAATCAAATTCGGTGCCATTCTGTAGGGATCTTACTGCGTCTGAGTTGTTGATCATTTCACTGGGGGTAGGAACGGCCACTTCCACACAAGACCCACAAACTGCTTAAAAAAATATTTCTGATTTTTTTTTTCTGTCTCTTTATAGGCAGTTCCTACGGTCTGTAATATAGTTATAAAAATAAATAAGTATTATCGCCCTGCATTTCACTTTCATTCCCATACATAGATTTTTTACTGATAATATCAGAAAACTGTATTACTAATAATTACAGTATGTAGACTGGTCAATGTTCTGATAATAATCAACCTGCATCTTTATTTCACTGCTGGTGATAATCACATTATCAACTTATTCACAGTATGATGGTTGGTACTTTTCCCCTTTAGTCTCACTTACATGAATACTATTACTTTCCTCATCTTCTCTTTCACTTATATGAGTTATGCTACCTCCTAGGTCATACTGTGACCCCTAAAATTGTCTATACACACATCGGAATCACTGTCATTATCAGGCTCATTGTGATCACGTTTGAAATCTTGTTCCATGTTGGAACTTGCAGAGACGGGGCACTGGAGTCAAGGCATCGTCATTTGATAAAAAACATAGGGCTGTCTGGCGAGCGTCTCATCGACAGTGATATGTACCTTGCAATAGCACTGTAATGAATTTGTAAGTGTGTGTGATAACAAGGATGATAATAACAATTATAGTAAAATAAGTTCAGGTTATGTGACAAAAAATCCATCCATGTACATTGTATATATATATATATATATATATATATATATATATATATAACTTATTGAATAAATATATATATGTATCTACTTATCTATCTATCTATCTATATATCTATCTATCTATCTATCTATATTTATATTATATATAGGATATATATAATATAAATAAGATATATTTATATATATATGTATATATATAATGTATATTTATAGTATATATGTAATATAATGTATATAATACACAGACATATATTTGCATTTATATATATATATATATATATATATATATATATATATATAAATGTGTGTTTGTGTGTGTGTGTGTGTGTGTGTGTGTGTGTGTGTGTTTGTGTGTGTGTGTGTGTTTGTGTGTGTGTGTCTGTTTGTGTGTGTGTGTGTGTTTATAATAGCAATATCATAATAAGATATATTGTTAAGTCAGTCTAATGAAAGTCAGGAGAACAGTGTTTCGGCTTTTTAGAATTAAGAGCAATAACTTTACCTGGGCTTTTCTTATATACCAATACAAATTTGCCTATCATAGAGAAACCCGATTCAAAATCAACCGCCCTTATATACAGTACACATACTAAACATCTATACACTCTGGGGACATGTCGCCGGCTTTAGAAGGCCTTGAGAAACCTTACAGCTCGTGAGTGCAGAAAAAAAAAAATGTTATAAATTATTAGATAACGATTGCTTATCATAAGGTCTCCACGAGCATGCTTTAAAATGATCGAATCGAAAACCATAAGCACAAGTTCATAAAATTCTTTATTTCATTGTTCTTAACTGTTTTAACGCCAGCAACTTCTCTTCAATTATTTAGACTGGGCCCACAAACACCAACATCGTGTTTGCGCTCGGGGAATCCGTCGTCTCGAACCTCCAGTACCCTTTGGATCCACATGGACTCAATTGAATTGGGCCCAAGGCAAAGTTATACCACTGAAAGGCAGTTGGTTTTGTTAACTTCCAGTACAATGAAAGCTAGTTTTAGTATATCTGCATTTTCTCTTTTAAATTGTCTTCGTCGTGATTTGGCCTGACATCACAGTTCTTACCTGTGTCTTTTTCCCGAGTTGCAGGTATATACTTATCCTTCATCAAGACAACATGTCAAACATGTTAAGCCTGCCATACTTACGTACTTACCTGTCTGCAGTATTGCGGGATTTAGAATACGGCGCTCAGTAGATGACATTAGCATAGTAACGAATGTTTTTTTTTTTTTTTTTTTTTTTACTTAAGGTATTTTACATAAGCATATTTTTGTTATATCCAGCCGTTTTAATTAGCTCGAGGAAACGTTAACAAATGTAATTAGGTGAATAAGATATTCGGTTACCACACATTTAATCGCTTTTCCGTCAATTTCTGATTCATTATACGGCCCTACTCCTGGCCTTCAGACTTTGAAGATGAAATAATCACAACTTTTATTGTACAACTATACTTAAAAATAAACATACTTTCTAGGTATTAGATCTAGTAGATGCCTACCCTTCTACGAACCCCATGGCCCACAATCTGAAAATCACTGATCAGGCAAAAGCAAAGCATGGTGATTAGAGAGCCCCTATCCAAGAAAAACGAGAACAAGAACTGCTGGGAAAAACACACACTAAAAGGATTCAAGTGCAATGACGTAAAATGGGGGCAAACTGAGGAATACGCCTGTGATAGCTACTCACAGATAAGGGAATAAGTTCATCCAAGTTTCAAACGGCACGTAAAGACGGTGAAATGAGACAAATAGAGCTTCCAGAAAGCCGGAAATCCATGGCAAAAGAAAGTTGAGGACCAAGGGAATATGATGGATGTCAAAACCAAGCCAAAACTTTTGAATCTTGTGGCGAGTGAAAAGGAACTAAGCAATACTTGGAGTACAAAATCTTTACAGGGTGAATGAAACACGCGAGGGGCTCCATTTACGACGAACAAACGCACATATATCAGGCATATCTCGAGGATCCTCGACAGGTCGCTTTCTGGTCACCACACGAGCTCTGTAATTTCGAGAGACCCTTATCAGGTGGAACACTACTTCGATATCAGCAGTTCCGGCGACCTTCCTTTTGAATTCTATTAAAACATCCAAGAAGTCGTTAATAAGAGACGGTCTCCTTGAAACTGCATGCCTCTTCAGGCTTGTTTGGGTTCAAAACGGGTTACTCGGATGAATACGCTTTTGTTGCCTTGTACACCCTCTGAGAGTTCATACATCACTTCGTAGTTTCCCCCATATATCGCTGACAACATTTGTCGAACATTAAACATTTATAATGATTGTCATATACCAACTAATGCCCCAAGACGGCAAACATTTCGAAAATGATTACTTAGTATAACAATTATAGAAAACACAATGTTAGAGAAAACATGAATCTGGATCTTGTGTATCTATCTATCTATCTATCTATATATATACACACATTTACATATATAAATGTGTTTATATAAATATATGCATATATACATATATATATATATATTACACACAGACACGTATATATATATATATATATATATATATATATATATATATATATATATATAGTCACAGAACATATATAGTGATCTGCTGTCGTGAACTGTCCTCCGCACAGGTTCACCACCTGGGCAATGACGAAGAGACCTTAGAACACGCTAATTCAACCGTTATTGCTCGTAAGCATTTCCCATGCTGTTATTCTGGTGTTTTTATTTATAGGTATGTCTTGTTTATACTCAAAATGTTCGATAAAAAATTATCATTCTGAATCAGTAAGTGTGTTATCGCTGTTATTATCGATATTCAAGTGTCTTCTCTCTTCTCACGAACAACTGTATATAAGGTTTCTTCACCACGAAACCATCATGTGACCATATATTCTATTGCCTATCTACCTACATTTTCATATGAATATCTGTTGTCCTGTGGTTTTGCACATAAATTCTACATATAATTTTCGTGGAAAACCATTCCTGTAATTTGCATGGCTATGTAAACTCTTAATTTCCTCAAGATTTTAACCTACAATCCACCCTCTATTCCGAATCCTTTACACGTTGCTTCCAGTCGTTTCCTAATCATTATGAGTTCGTGTTGATATTGTAACTCCCTGAGATATGGCATTATGTCTTCTGTCTGGTACTGTTGTTCTCGTTTGTTGTCCTCAGAACCAAACACCCCGTGCTGAAGCCCACTGCAGACTTTGACTCTCAGATCACCACGTCGCTGCCCTCGCCGCTGATCCCTGGCGCGCCATGTCTCACTTGCTCCGTTAACGGACGTCTTCGCATCACCTACCGACGCCCTTCGGTCCTCTACCGTACGTCGCTGCATCTCGCCTCACTCACCCCACCTGCTGCCCTGTACTGGTGACCCTGGCTAGAATAGTCCTGCCTTGCCTGGTGAATCTCGTGGCGCTATCACCATGCCGTTCTTCCTCTCACGAGATGACGAATCCTTCCCCCGACGACGTGATCTTTGAAAACCTCACTCTCACGAGTCTCCGCTTAATCCTCGTCCTCCACACATTATTACAACATTTATTAAGCAGCAGTCTGAAGTCTAAATATGGCAGATATGGCATTTATATACTACTATACAGTCACAAACAGCAGATAACCTATCCATAACACTTGAAGCTACTTTAGGGAAATGGAATAAATGAGGGTGAATATCCTCACATAAAAACAATACACGTATTTCTGATGAAGACTGTCGAAACCCGTTAATACATCTCTTCTGCTGTTAAGACATTCACATGAAGACTGAACAATGAATGAACAATGAAGACCGTTCACTTGTAGTCACATTGACATCATGTCAATGTGACTACAAGTAATGTAAGGTTGAATATGTACGCTAGTTCTTTAATATTTTTGTATTGCCCTTAAATTTGTTTGACGTTTATGCGTTCGTAGATTTATTATCATATGTCAAACTGTTTTCTGTTTTCTGTTTTGTGGCCCTCATTTCTGTTCATCAGTTATACAAAATGTCTCTCCTAGTATCTAATTTTATTTCATTTATGATGTTCGGATTGCCCATATAATATTTTACTATTCTGTGGATAAAATAAAAATAATGCACAATAGATTCAATAAATTTATTAAAGATATAATTATTTGACAATTTCACATGGCAAATGCCAAGAGATAGATTTTTATATACATTGATGAATGGTTAATTACAGTTTCATTATTACAAAAAAAGAAATTATTTTTAGGTTTGCAGCTGACAAAGAATTAGGTGTTGCCAAATGCTTGGGATATACTTAGGTTAATATAAATATTTTCATCTTACACAAATATCTATGGTGTAGCTACCAAAATTTGAGCATAAGTAGATTCTACAGGAGTGCTCTTGAAGAACAAGAGAAAGATCAAACAGATGAAACAACGGAAGATGGCAATCTGCCAAGACTAGTGAGACTTAGAAAAAAATGTGATTGTTTGATGCTTTGTGCCTCAATATCTTAATTGCACGATAAGGAATTTAAACTGTTTAGTCTTGATATCACTCAAAGAGACCAACACAGCAGGAAATCCTAGAGTAAGACTAAAACTTTATTTTCTCATAATACTGGTTAGAAAAGTAAATATAGTTTCTCTGTGTGTAAGAGTGTTTTTTTTGGCAAATGAGAAACAGTAAGTGCAACACTTGAGAAATATTTGCTCTCCTAAAAAGACAACGGTGCAGATTTTTTTACTTGCATAAGATTATATACCCCTTGATGCTCATCATGAAATAACAAAAGACTTTATTTATAGATAACACTACCTTTCATATTTTCCTGACCTAACTGAATTTTCATTTTTCAATTTTAGGGAGTTCATATGATATATCTGCTCAAGGCTGAAATACCATAGTAATTACATTCAATTACAATCATATATGAAGTATAGATCAGATCATATAAATGGGTCTCAGTAAACCGTTACATGACAATTTCCAGAATATCCAAAGCTACATTCGTGCTTACTCTAAAAATACAGAAGATAGATTCAGGCATTGATACAGTGCATACTAATGCCTCAGTATAGAGAAGATAATTCAAATAACATTTCATGTTATTATTTTTGTAGGTCTTATCTTAGCCAAGATAAATAATTCACATGCTAGCCCATGTGAGTAATACATTCACAGTGATGAATATAACTACAGAGGCAAGTTTTCTAATAATACTTTCATCACTTTCCCAGCAAACCTCCATGAATGATTGGAGGGAGGAAGTGAGAAAAAAGTATTCAATTGTGCATAGTTTCTATCTCTTTTACTTTACAGATATGGAGAAATAGTCATGTAAGAGTTTTTTTTAAGTAGGTTTTACAATAAACTGTCCTAGAAACAGTGAAATCAGAATAACAGTGAGTAACAACATAATTTACATATGAATAGTTTCCTCTGAAATACAGTCAGATACAGTCAGTGGATCAAACGTGAGACATTTCAGGCAGTGGATTTACCTTTGTGTTTAATTACAAAATTCTGAGTGCATTCCCATGTGTTTAATTACAAAATAATTATTTCATCTGCACATAATAAACAAAATATACATACAGAAAAAGTACATACAGAAACTCTCTCATTAATGTGTGATAGAAAGCTTATTTGGAAAGACAGTGGAGATGCTTGCAATAGTTATCTTAATTTCAATTATGAAGTATAAAAGAGTAAGTAGTTGTACCAGAAAGAAAAGAAAAGAAAGAGAGAGAGAGAGAGAGAGAGAGAGAGAGAGAGAGAGAGAGAGAGAGAGAGAGAGAGAGAGAGAGAGAGAGAGAGAGAGAGAGAGAGAGAGAGAGAGAGAGAGAGAGAGAGAGAGAGAGAGAGAGAGAGAGGAGAAAATAGAGACAATGATACTTGATCAAGTGACCGCATGTTCAAACTGATCACATTTGACTGGAGTTCACAATCTCTGAAATACTGTACACTGGTAATCTTAAGCAATCGCACTAATGTTAATAATCTCAAACTATGCTACATTACAGCAACCATGAGCCTTATGCTAGATTACTTTAAGCCTAATTTTCCATTAACCGTAATGGGAAAATTACCCCAAATCAATCCATAGCTAAGACTCATCATAGCTAGTCACGCAACATATGAGAAATGAGGTAGGGTTTATAGGTAGGGCTCTGTCCAGTATTTATAAACTCCGCCAGAGCCAGGCGTCTCTTCCAGTGTGGAGAGGGTGGTGAATGCTGCGCGGAGCTTGTTGCGATGCTTGATGTCCCGGGGCTTCAGCATAGACCTGAAAGTGATGATATTGTTTTTAAGGTAACTTCCAGTATATTTATTTTTCTTAAATGAGGTGTATCAGCTGAGGATAACGGGTGGCAAAGATATAGAAACTCGTCAATTTGAGAGTTTAGTACACATATGGGCTTGCTTGTCTATAAGTATTCTTTGACCAATTCCCTGGAAATGTTCATTAGATGTTTTGTTTGTTTAAATTTTCATCTATAACATAAGCATCTTTATGTTTACATTAATGCACTCTATGTGAAAATATCAATGCTGATGTTATTGATGAAAGTTTAAAGTAACAAAACAATTTCAGGCAATTGATCTGAGAACACCTTGGCACGAACACACCTTCATATGTACAGTACAGAAATACTTGTAATAATAAGCTTGGAGTTAATTCCCTACTCTGATAGAGAGAAATATTCAGTAATAAAAAGATGAGCCACATTATTTCTTATACAATAGTTATAAATAGCTTACTTCCTGTGTAATATTCTCAAATTCTTATATTCAACTGTTAATGTAAAACATTTATTTGCCAAAAGTATTTTTTTCTGTTAGCATGGTATTAGACAAGAAAATATAATGAGGGAAAACTAACCTATGATTAGAAAACATTCGCGTTGGAGTCAGTATTGACTTTTGGCTAAGACCAGTAGCCTCTAAGAATTTTTCATATTGTCCAGATGATATTACGATGGCAGCTGATGCGCTGTTGGCATTGTCATTCTTTGCCTCCTCTCTCATCTTGCTGTCAAGCTGTTGGAAAAAAGAGCATTCTTAATAAGTCTTTATAAAACACAATTCATTAGCATATTATATAAAATTACTCTTACATATACTATTAGAAATGAAGGTAAAACATTTGTACCTTAGTTTCAGCTCCGTCGCCGCATCTCCGCTGTTCTGAAATTGGCAGGTTTTCCTTCCCTCTGCCTCTGTCCCCATCATCATGCTCCTCCTCCAGCTCCAGAGAGTCAAGGGTGAATTCTTCGAAGTTCTCAGTCATGTGGTCCCCATCGGTTTCCATGATGAGGTTTATGTTGTGTCGAGACCGAGGTACATTCAAGGCAGTGCGTAGACTTTCAGAAAGCTGAAAACAGAGCTATTCTGTCAAATATGGACTAAATAATCATAATCATGCATAGAAAATACAAGCAGCAGTGAATACTAATGTAAGGATACTAGATTACTGCTAATGAACATTTTCATCTACATTATACACATTTGAATTATTAACTGCTTATGTTAAAGTAAATTAAGGATTTCTGTACCATTTGATTTTCAGAAGCAGATGAATCCAAAGAATCTAAGTTTGTTTCTAGCACATTGTTTTTCCCTTCCCCAAGCAGACTGCTCTTGGATCCCGTGCTTGAAGTGTCCTTCTCATCCTTCTCCTCTGTTGACGTTTCTGATTCCTTTTCTGTGTCTTCATCCACTTCCTTAACCATGAGTCCAGAGGCAAATTCTACATTGGAATATATATGCTGGTCCTCAGGGACATCCACCTGGAGGCAAATATAGATTAGCAGTTGGTCAAACATTTATGTATATTTCAACATG
>NC_061828.1:26475900-26480900 GCF_019202785.1 Penaeus chinensis | reverse complement strand
TGTGAATAGTCTCTGACCTCAGACTTCTTTGAAGGACTATACATGTGATTGATCGATGAATAAATAGATGCCTTAGTAATACCAAATGCTTAATTGGCTACTACCGACATTACAAGCAATGGAAAAATAATAATGACAATTGAAAATGCATGAATACTGTGATGAGCCAGTCATTCAAGCCAGTGCCGAAGTCACAAGGCTTGAAGACGGACAAAAAGACAGAAACAGGCTAGCTAATCCGATACACATCAGAGCCTTGACCCAGCCTCACCACCTCGTTCGTCCCTGCTTAATGGCGAAAAGCAAAGGATAACGAAAGCCGCGTTGTCTGGGATCACTATCTACTCTCCCTCCTGAATAAATAAATAGACCAAACCATAGATAATTCCTGAAATTACTTGTCACTAAATAAAAAGGCGTACTTTTCGATAGACCAACAGAGCATCCGTAACTACCAGTGCAAGTTCGACCTGTGTGGAGCTGGCGATTATAAATAAATGAAGAGCAGTACGTCTACTAAGCCCGCCAAAGCTAAACAGGGTACAAGGCAACCCCAGCATACTAATCAACCTCTCTGACTCACCTACGAAACCTACGCCTGGCGTGGGCATCCCTCAACCCCAGCACTTTCACAACCCTCTCAGACGGTCAACCTACGCCTTAAATCACCCAAGATCAATAACCTCAAGCAGCCCTCCACTTGGCCCCGGACTGACGCCGACTTTCTCAGTTCCCGAGCCCACTCGCTCTCCAGCCTCATTACACCCAACCCCTTCGCCTCCTCACGCTCAATTAAGAGATTTCACAAACGTAACTTCCGGAGCCTCATATGGCCCATCAACTACCCAAACCTTCCGCAATCTTCGGCCACAACCACACCGGCCCCTCAGATCTCACAAACAACCCTAACGCTCTTCGAACTGGCCGTCGGCTTCGGCGATTCCTTCTGGGCTGTGAAAGGAAAACCAACACGAAAGTCTGGCGAAAAAAACGACATAAAAATAGACCAAAGAAAGCTAACCTCGTTTGTTTCCAGAAGGCTGGTGTTACACAGGAACGAACCCATTGTGGTAAGGACGACGCAGGACAATGGAAGGTAAATATCAGCGTTATATAACACCGCAGGACGGCGACGCAAAGGTAAAACGAGAACCGACGGGATGAAATCTCGCGAAGCCAAAACAAAAGAACAGAGGCAACCGCGGCAGTACTAAGCGCCCGGATAAATCGTAATTACCGAAGAAAACTTTCTCCAGGGGTAGGGAGGAGGAGGAGGAGGAGGAGGAAGAGAGGTGGAAGAAGGTTATGGCCGCCGTCTTGTAGGTAGGTCAGCTGAGCCTGCCTGCCTGTCTGTCGGTCTGTCTTCCTTCAGGACCATCCCGTCCCTCCCCCTGCGGCCACGTAAGGGCAAAGGTGACCTCGGAATCACCGTCAGAAGTCTTGAACATCAATGGTATTCATGTTTACATGCATGCGCGTACATTATGTGGTCATATACGGACACGTGTATGTGTACTAATATGTACACATCTATTTTCGTTCAAGTTTACGACCGCAGGTATGGACATATGTTTATGTACTGCGGAATATTACACACCAGAGGCATACTTATCAGTGGTAAGCAGATCACATCACATAAAGACATATATGTAACACAAAATACTTTACTGACTGTGAAGCTTCAGAGAAAATTTGGAGGCAGCGATTATCTCCCTCCTTGTTAGTGGGTAAGTGGAAGAAGAATATATATTATAAACTATTTAAATAAGTGGTTTAACAAACACTTGTTCTTTAGTTTATTCAGTAATAAAACTACACGCAATCGTGATTTGTAACATGCTTGATATGTCCATGGATAGACAGCAAGGTTCCAAACTGCAACAAACTTCTACGGTTCGGAGTTTGAGAAAAAAGGGAGTCTGAGAGGAAGGGAGTTTGAGAAAAGGGGACAAGATCATGAGTCAGGCAACAAACCGCACAGCAACAGCCAAAAGAAACGAACATGAAAAAGAGCAGAAGCTACTTTCCATTTCCAAATAGCAGAATGCACCTTAGGGAGTCAGGTGAGCACATGTCAGAGGTCACGGTCACCGAAGCCTATCATGGGAAGGCACCTGATTGATTGTGTGTGTGTGGGGGGGGGGGGGGCGGGGGTCGCCGCCAGGGTTTCGCAGCCGATCACTGTGACAATAATACCCCTTCAGGAGAAAGCGGGGGGGTGATTAGCCGAACTCCGGTGTAGTTTATGGGAACTGGGAAACTATAAGCAGTTCCAAACCGAAATTCCCATTACTAATGAGGGAAAGGGAGAAAGGATAATAAAGTTGAAGGGAAAGAAGAAAAGGAAAAGTTGGAGATATATGGGAGAAATAAAAACGGGTGAGCGATATTTAGACGACGATTAACCGCCGAAAAAAAAAATAGAGAATTAAAATTAACCAAAAACAGATGTAACGAACACAGACAAATAAAAGAAATGGGCAAGAAAACAGAGGAACGGGACTGACCGAATAATTACCCCCACCAACAACAGCACAAAGATCCGAAAGCAGCAGCCCCCACTACACTGCACCCCTCCACATGCCCACCCTTAGGTGCCTAAAAGAGGGCATGTTGCCTTCCGTCGCGGCCGACAGCTCCGCGATCGCGTCCTTACCGGGACTCGCTCGCCACCGAAGGGAGAATCGTCTGCGGTGAGAGTGACTGACGGGGAGCCGAGAGGTGCGGTAGTCGACGAGGCATGCGGTTGGCGAGAGGATGCGAGCGGTCTTAATGTGAAGCATTTAGTGAAAAGGAGTAGTATATTCTATGGTCGACTCGCCGGTAGCATTAGCAAGGAGGAAAGAAACGAACGCTAAGGGCTGAAGACGGCGAATACGACGATGTTTGGGGGAAATAAAAGTGCGGAGGAAAGAGACGACGAAGAGAGATGGGACGGCAAATACAGAAGGAAATGCGGAGGAGGGAGAGCTATTTGGGCAGCTCCGACGCCGCCCCGCCACCAGGACGTCTCCGCCCGTCACGCCTGAGTGCCTCGTGCTAGCATCCCCCTGGCCATCGCCGCCATTCTGCCTCCGACCCGCACGCACAACACATGCAAATGTCCCTACGAGATCCGCGCAGATCCGCGGCAGCGACGACCTTCTCGGAGCATCGACTGGACCAGTGGCATCGGTAGAGTACGGGTCCCGCCGGTCTGCTGAGAAAATAATGTGGCAACCCGAACCGGTCTTCGGGGCGCCTCGGTGGCGCCCCGCCCTCCCCGTCCCTCCGCCTCTCCCCCTCCCCTCTCTCGGTAACAACCTTCGTTAACACTACTATGGACGCGCGCCCACTTGCTTGAGAACAAAGGCCTTCCTGTAGGAACGGAGGCGAGGGGAAACATGGAGGGGGCTTTCTCCCATTTCATATTTAACATACAATAAGTATACCTTGAACAGCCAACATCATCATACTTCTGGCTTCTCCCTTTTTGTTTATTGCGATAACAGCTATGTCAGTACGTAGGAAATATAGTGTTGCAATCTAGAAAACATAGACAACGTCTTCTCAAAGATCGGTTGTGTGCAGTACATGAAACTGAAATACAGTTTTGAACAAGCTTACCAGGGTCACTTGAGGACGTTTCTTATCATCAACAGCCATCAGCCTTCAGAAAAGGCGATGCTCAAACAGCTGTGAACGATGCCACCGCGACAGTACGAAATACGTGTAACTGAGCTTATTCTGGGGAAGGAAAACTAAGAACGAAATAGTACGTCTGAGGTTGGGATCCTGGCATGTCTCGGGAGCGTACAGTGTCGTATGCAAATGAGAGCACGAACTGAGGCCCGGGAAGCACCGGCGCCTCGGCCCCCGTTACTGCGCCGACCCTCGTTAGACCCAAGTCATCCCAGGAATACCTAAGGAGAGGGGAAGATAAATTTCGTGCTGGTGGGTGCAGGAGGACCAAAAAGAATATGGAAGGAAACATGCTAGATCAGTTCTCGCCCCATATTCCTCAGTGTTTAGGATCACGCAATACGTACATTTATTATCAAGTCTGTCACTCGAAGACTCAAGTGACCCCGCCCGTCCCTGGGGTCGTGGCAGCCACAGAGACCGCCCCAAGGACGCGTCATGTCTATAATATTTCAACTACTTTCTTATCTGATATAATCAGGATAGATAACGCCAAAACAGGACGTCTTTAGTCACCGGGAAAGGTGACCATGTCCCCCGCCCCGCTGTCGCTTAGTATACCCACAGTGCCTAATAAGGCTTGTTGTGTATTTGTCAATTTGTCGGGCACATTACATACAGCCAAGGTCTGCCTTGTTTGAGATGCCACTGATACCATAAACTCACGTCCTGTCTCTCGGCTGCCTACGAATTAGTGAAAACATGAAGACAGGCGTAAGCACTGCGGGTAATTTACATCAGAGGAGGAAAGTTACATGACGTCGCGCAATCATAAGCCACTACTTCGTGGCTACACAACTCATCTCATTATGTTGCCCAACATCGGCTCTTCGGCCACGAAACTGAACGAGTTACGTCATGCCCGCCATTGGTCAACCCTTCACTGTCTGACTGCATCATCTTACTAGCTAATATCTTCCCCCTTTTCAGCCACTCCCCCTCCCCTCCCCTCCCCGCCTCACTTCTCCCTTATGCGGTGACGAAGCTGGCTATTGTGCTCGGTGACGTCATGGCACACGGAGCCCGCCGAGATTGCTCCTTACTGCCCCGTCGGAATCTCCGCTGCACCCGTTCCCTGTACCCTCGTGTGCCAACGGAAACTTTGCGCGGCGATTGTCGTTCCATTCCGTTTCCTTACTCTCAACCGAAGAAAAATAGCATATGCACCTGTCCATACTTGCGTCTACGACCATTCGACCGGGATGCAGATGGCGGGAAGGACAGCCATTTCCTACTATACCCCGCCTATCAAGGCCACACCTATTTACTCACGCCTACTGGTTTGCGTCCATCTGCTGTTACCTGGTGCCTTTTCGAGC
>NC_061828.1:26455900-26458400 GCF_019202785.1 Penaeus chinensis | reverse complement strand
GGTGATAAGCTTTCTAGCCATGCACAAAGTCCCCGCCTCTCCCTGCCACATCTGCCGCTGCTGCACCCACTGCTCCCTGCTTCGCGCTCCACTCGATAGAATTTCCCCCCTTCTCTCCCCCCCCTTCGTTCCCTTCGTTCCTCTCCCTGAAGGCGCAGAGCAGAATCTTGACGCGTCATGATAACAGATTTCTCCTACAAGATAAATAATCTCTGGGAAGATGATCACGCCTTTGAGAGTGACTCTGCCGCTTCCCTGACCTCCCTGCCACCCTCCCCTCCTCCTTTCGCCTCCCCCCAAATCCCTTTCGTTCCCCGCCGCAGGTCTCGGCGCATCCGCCTTCTGGAATTCCTCGTCGGCAGTGTCTTGGAATTGGGTTGGTATCAGTGGCAACCTTCTTCTCGAATTTGAAAGGACTTTTTTATATACTTTGTATTTTTGGGGGTATATAGGATGAGAGCCTTCATCCAGTAGGCTTATCGGTCTTGCATGCTCCCCGAAGAATAAGTAATGCTTGTAAGTAACATCTTGTGATTACAGATCTTAGCGCTGCCGCCGATCGTCCAGGGCAGATTACTTACAGAGCAGGGGATTACTTACCACGTGTGGAGGGATTACCGGTAACAATACCAAACGCAAACACAGCCGCCTCGCCCCAGTCGCTGAGCTGGGCGGCCTATTCTCCCTTGTAATGAGGTCACATACGTATAAACTCTCAAGCCATCTGGAATTTCGTTAGGCCCATTCTCAGCGGTGTCATGTTTCCTCTTACTTTCACGCACGCACGCTCTCTCTCTCTCTCTCTCTCTCTCTCTCTCTCTCTCTCTCTCTCTCTCTCTCTCTCTCTCTCTCTCTCTCTCTCTCTCTCTCTCTCTCTCGCCTATATTTTTTGTCTGCTTCATACCATCTTGTTTTTTTGTTTTTTTGATTTATTACATTCCACATGTTCTTTAGCTGTTTCTTTAATTGCTACGCTTATTTCTCAGCTCTAACCCCGTCAAGTTTAGGAAGTTAGCCCACCTAACCCAAACAGCTCAAACGGAGGGGAAAAGGGGGGCATCTGCTCAAGGAATCAGGGCCGCTCACGGGACCCTTTCCCCTCGTCGTCTTCGAGCCATGCCCTACAGCGCTGCTTCCACAAGCGTCAACGGGCATGATGAATATGAGGAAGAAAAAGGGGATCTTGGTAAGTGTGGTGGTGAAGTGTAGCAAAACATCGGCCCTTCGTCGCAAGCACCAGAAAAAGCCACATCGCGTCCCAGAACACGACTTCCGGTTCATGAAGAAAACAGGCGCTCGCGAGATCCTGCTCTGCGCCTGTCCTCCTTCGCCAACCCCGGTTCTTTCCCCCTTTCTGATCTCCGAAGAAGAGTTGTTCTCAGTTATTTTCTGCCTCTGAGCACTTATTCACCCGATTACAAAAATGGCCACCAAACGTGAACGCATCCATGGCCATCGGAAGTGAATCCACACCACAGAAGACACGCCACTTTTTACCACAATCTGCAAAGAAGTGTAACGGTGAACGGGTTGGGAACAAACAGCAATATTCCGAGCGCAAGAAGCAGGCTAAGACGCCCCTCAAGGTGAAGAAGGACACGCTATATCAACGATAACTGTAAAACTGTTGTAACAATGGCAGAAAATGACTTTTGACAACTTCGCACACAAAAAGGAGGGGAATGTCGGACACTGCTTCCGGCCCCTTCGGAGATCGCGGCTTCGCTAGGCACTGTGATACTTCAGGCTATTTGGGACACACATATTGCTCTCATTCTGGCAATCCAATCATAATGCGCTCAGCCTCCTCAGAACACAGGCCTTCCATCTCCTATATATGCCCTATCACCACCTCACAAGACTGTCCTGCTCAGCACTCGCCCAGCCGTGGGAAGGCGCAGCGGACCGCGTAACTTGACCACAGAGGCGCAATTTTCCGGTGTGTGATGCCGCTTTCATAGCGTGACACACTGCATGTACATACTGTTTATTGGGGCTGGCCTAGTGCGGATTACAGTAGATAGCAGTGAAACATGCATCCTGTTCTCAATGTTTTTAATGAGGCGAAGAAACACGTGACAGGTTTGAATGACAGGATAACAGGCTTTTGATGACGATTGTCTGTAAAATATTTATGATGTGCGGACCTCCAAAAATATACAGATGTCATTTGCCATACCGTAGGTTACGAAGGGGGAACTAGCCTAAAACCCGATTAAATGCACACGCACGGAGTATACAAGTAGACACAAAGACAGGCAGAGTGTGCCTACATGTACGCACACACCGGGAAGAGATGCAGAATAGTAAGATTATGACTCCGAAAACTGCTACAGCGAATCTGTAGTTGGACGTACTTACATTAATCCTTACTCTCGCATGAGTTGCTTTCCAGACAATTTTCTTGTTTTGTTGCCCTAAATATCATGGACGTAGAATTACGATTATGATAGGTCGTTTATACTAAACCTTTGCGTAAGGATGACAATCAAAATAAGCC
>NC_061828.1:26428400-26445900 GCF_019202785.1 Penaeus chinensis | reverse complement strand
CATGATAATGAAAATGATGAGAATAAATAAAATTAATGAGAAGATTTAATGATAATAAAGATGGTAATACATAAATAGCAGTATAAGTAATAATAATATTAATAACAATATTAATAATAACAAAAACAGTAACAATAATACAAATAATAAAAATAACAATAATAATAATGATAATAAAAACCAAGAAAGAGTACTAGAATAATAATAATGGCAATCCTAAACACCAGCGCTAATAATAACGCTAAAACAATAGCAGCCGCAATGACCGCAGCCCCGCAGCCGCCCACAGACTAATAGGACAGGCGCGGCGGCCGCTCGAGAGGCGCCCCCGGGGCTCCCTCGGGCGGGCGCGGGGAGGGGGCGCGGGCGGCCTCCCCAAGAGCCTCCCCAAGAGCCGCCCGGAGAGGAGCAGGCGGTTCCCAGCACAGAGGACCCGGGGCAAATGGGAGCGGGGAGAAGGGGGGGAAGGCGAGGAGGTGATTTTGTCCAGTCGTCAATTACCCTCTTCCCTGACCGGCTCTCAGGGGGACGAGAGGATTAGCAGCGGCGGGAGTTTAATAACAAGGGTTACGAGATGCTCGGGCGGGGAGGGACTCGGCGGCCAGACAGGCGTGGGAATGCTCTTGGGGAAGGGACAGGCGCCGGGGAAGGAAAACGATAACGAAGGACGGGAAGGGAACTGACATGGAAGGAACCATAACAGATGTATATGGCAGTAAGAAAAAACGATAAGAAGAGAAGTGTAACAGACGTCGATAACGGGAGGAAAAACGATAAGGAGAGAAGTGTAACAGATATCGATGATAACGAAACCCAGAAGAAAAACTGCGGAGATGACGCGACCCTCCACCGCGTTCCAGTTCCCGCCGACGCTTCACGGCGCGTCGACGAAACAATACTTGGAACCACGCACTCGAGAAGCGCTTTATCGAGGGGCGTTCGAGCATCCTGGACCAAGGGCGGCGCGCTGGAGCTGTCATACCGAACAATCGCCCCTGTGCTTGGTTCGAGGCAGAGTAATAGGGTATTGATCTCAGGTCCTCAACGTGCCGCCCATGCAAAGGGAAAGAGACAAAGCAAGGCCATCCTATGAAATACAAAAGACAATGAAATTATTACTTGACGTGACTTACAATACATGGACGCGTCAGTGACAAGAATTTCAACAGAACCTGACATCGAAAGGCAAGACAATATAAATGTGCAAAGTTCAGCTAAAGCCTACATCAAACTCGAACGTTATCTCGACATATTGACAATCCAACCGCTGTGAGGGCGTCCTGGGCCCCGTCGTGGGAGAGGAGACCCTGCCGGTACTTCGAGCCGTGCATGAGATCACTATTTTCTCTAGCTGGAAACAGTCAGAGCGAGACCTTTCTACTTTGTCAAAAAGTGTTTGTCAAAAAAATAATAAGTTTCGTTAATTATAGTAGTATTTTTTTTTATCTGTACATTTAAGTACGTAGCTATCCTATCAAACATTTCACTATGAAATTTGTAAGATTCGATCAGACAATTTCAGTTTACTTTTAACAGATCATGCCTCTTGCATATTCAAATTAATCTGTATTATTAATATATTCGTTCATCTATGTTTCAGTAGAACTAGTATATGCATTTGAATATCAAGACCAAATTCAATTAGACATTCTAACTTATATCAATAAATATCAATAATTTTTTTCATATTTAACACTGAAGTACATATGTATTAAAGTATTTTTTAAACCAAGTACTTTAGCAAACTTTTCAGCCACGTGTTTTGACCCAACATTATATGTGAGCATTTTTACCAAACTTTATAACCGAGCACTTCTACCGAAGTTTACAGCCAAGCATTTTTACCAGCCATTAACGCTACCCCGCCATTATGCTGAGCACTTTCTCCACGCCCTCCCAAGCCGTCAGCATTCAGCCAGTCAGCACGGCCTCCCAGAACCGCTGTGCAGAGGGCGAGCGTAAACAAGGTGTCAGCTCCTTCACGATGACGCACAAACTGCTTTGGTATCCCAGGAATGCCGGCGTCCCAACGGTCATTTAAAAGTCCCTTACCCCCCTTCTCAGGCCTCCTCCTTATCCTCCCTCCCTGCCTCCCCCCTCCCTCCTTCCCTCCGATACCAACTTGTCCCGTCGATACCCCACGGCTTCATCCCCCCTCCCCCCATTCACCCCCACCCCAGCCTCATTACCCCGTAAAATACCCTCTCTGAAGATCTTACCGACCTCGTGACCTCTCCATCTCCACCGCGATATCTGACCTTAATCTCCTGTGACAGAGAGAATATCGGGCAGGGAAAGAAAGAGGGGGTGGAGGTTGGGGGTTGGAGGGGGGAGGCTGAGCAGAAAGCTATGCAAAGAATCAAGAGGAGCGGCTCCCCCACCCCCACTCTATCCCTCTGCCCCCTCCCAACCCCCGAGTTGAAGCCAGCCCGGTGTTCGTTACAACATTGTTTATTTTCAACAATCCAGCTTTTCCGTTTTTCTTTACATCCGTATGTATTTATCTTATCTTAGCTTCTTTTTTTTTTTTTTTTAATAATCTTGTTTCTATTTTTTCTTCTAACTTCCCTTCTCTCCACACTGTTTCGGAATCCCACAACCGGGTGAGATATGGAAATCCTGATATCCTGAGAACACAAGAACAGGACAGACAACTTAAGCCACGTGATCCAACCGGTAATCTAAATATACTGCTGATTCAACACACATATGCTTTAAAAAACACATAAATGATACTGAAAAAAGAAGGTATGCTACGATAGTATTGTACAATATAAGTACTCTTTTAAACGACCTCTGCTTTGTTATCATTCTCAATGAAACCAAACCCGTCATCATGGGATCCCATCAAACCGAACATAATTCTCTATCTCTGCCTAGCAATCACGTGGCAATTACTTTAGTATCACTCAAATGATTATATATTTAATTCCATCTTTCGTCTTCATTCCGTTTCCCATTTAGTAGAGGATGATAACACTGATAAAGCAACAACCGGACAGGACAGCCCGCGCAGGAGGCATAACCGGCCCGGCGTCTCAGCACACAGGTGAATCTTCCAGAACCGGCCGACCGGGCGCTGATCACACCGTACCTGGAAGGAAAATACTTCGTTATCTATGTGATACGACATAGTGAAGTAGCAAGCACCGTTCATTCTTCCCGACACACCTTCTCGCTTGTTTTTCTTCCATTTTTTTGCCATCAAAGGAAATACTTTCCTGAAAGAACGAAAGAAAAAAAAAAGTTGGTGCCCACCATATGAATGACAGAAAAGTGAAATCTATACCCAGGAGGTTGCCGGCTACTCACTTTCTATTCATTTTCTCTTGTGCCCGTGGCCTAGGCAGGAAAAAAACAGACGTTAAGTGAAGACTCTCTCCCCCTTCCTCTCTATCTACCGTATCAATCTATCTTCCTCTCTCTTTCTTCCAGTTGATCAAGTATTCCTTGCTTCTTTGCCTGATACTTTTTTGATAAAATAGACATTTGCTTTCTTCTAGATTCGGCCGACTGTGCAACATCTAAGCTTTACTTTCTTTTGTGTCTTTCATCTGGCAAAGATTCCACCTCTTGCGATTCTTCTCCTTTACTCTCTATCTATCCCCCTTTAGTATGGAGAATAAATAAATCAATAAATATAATCAGCATCCATTCCTCAATTGCTCTCCGCCAACGGCGTGTATCAGTTTAGGGCTGTCAATAAGCACAGCATCAGAACCAATAAGAGTCGATCGACAGCCAAGCATCTGTCTGTGGGAACCTCCGATGCGTCTCCGTTTCTCCGCCGCCTTCATCCAGTTTCATCCCCTGACGGTGGCTTCCTCCCGGCGCGTCACTTGCGGCTGCGGACCCTCCCTCTCCTTCCCTCCGCCTTCCTCCTTCCTCCTGCCTTTGTTCCATTAAGAGACTCCATTTGGGGACCAGATTTCACCCATTTCTGCGGTTCACAAGGTCAGGCTATCCTCTGCCTAAAACATATCCATTACTGCTTACAAGTGCCAGCAGAGAACGCGGCCTCCCCTTCTGCCCTTCGGTAATCCCACGCCCCCACAAAGGGCCTTAATGTCGGCTAGGAAACTTTTTTCAAGTTGACGGCTTTTGTGAAATTGGAACAATCTTTCCACCAGTCACGTTATTATTCTGCTGTTCAACTTTTTGAGGGTTTTTTGACTTTTTGACATACTTTTTAAGATCCAATCATTGCGATCTTACACCTTTATCATCAAATAAGACACACGATGCGTCTTTTCTATATCAGCGACATGATATTGTCATGTTTAATATTCTAAAGGCCGATGCAGCACACTTCTGTCGGTTATTAGCATACAATAGCTTCGCCAACTTTAACCTGCAATCCCGGTGTAAGAGAGATAACTGCTCGCTGTCCCTCCCTGCCTCTTTCTCTCACTTTCCCTCTCTCCCTCACCTCGCCCTGTCCCTCTCGTTTATTCTCATTATTCACATGCACACGTACACGAGCTCTTCCTTTCCCCGTTTTTTTTCTTTTCTTTCTTGCTGTCTGTTTCGCTCTCTCTCTCTCTCTCTCTCTCTCTCTCTCTCTCTCTCTCTCTCTCTCTCTCTCTCTCTCTCTCTCTCTCTCTCTGCCTCTTTCTCTTACTTTCTCTCCCTCCCTCCCCCCCCCCCCTCTCTCTCTCTCTCTCTCTCTCTCTCTCTCTCTCTCTCTCTCTCTCTCTCTCTCTCTCTCTCTCTCTCTCGGTGTGTATGTATGTATGTATGTATGTATGTATGTATGTGAGTGAGTGAGTGAGTGAGTGAGAGATAGGGTGAGAGAGGGTGAGAGAGAGAGAGAGAGAGAGAGAGAGAGAGAGAGAGAGAGAGAGAGAGAGAGAGAGAGAGAGAGGGTGAGAGAGAGAGAGAGAGAGAGAGAGAGAGAGAGAGAGAGAGAGAGAGAGAGAGAGAGAGAGAGAGCGAGAGAGAGAGAGAGAGAGAGAGAGAGAGAGAGAGAGAGAGAGAGAGAGAGAGGGAGAGAAAGAGAAATAAAGAGATAGAAGATAAACAAAGAGAGAAAGAGAGAGAACGAGAGAGAGAGAGAGAGAGAGAGAGAGAGAGAGAGAGAGAGAGAGAGAGAGAAATAGAGAGAGAAAAATAGAGAGAGAGAGAGAGAGAGAGAGAGAGAGAGAGAGAGAGAGAGAGAGAGAGAGAGAGAAAGAGAAAGAGAAAGAAAGAGAGAGAGAGAGAGCGTGTGTGTGTGTGTGTGTATGCGTGTGATTTGATTTTTATGAACGTACCACTTAAAACTGAAACGAAGCAAGCACCAGACCCTACTTACCGTGAGTGCCCCCCCCCCCCCCCCGCCAGAAGCCCCAGTGCCACCTGGCCCTGGGTCCTGCTCCAGTTCCCCCCCAGCTGGGCGCCGCCGCCTCCCCTCCCCGCTGAGGAATCGAGGTGCGGCGAGGCGGGGCGGCCCAGGTGTGAAATGTGTGCGACGCTGTAATTAATTTCTTCAAACGCGTGACTGACCATGCTAACGCGAGGTGTTTGAGCCTCTTGTTCACAGTTCACCCTTAGGTTAATCTCTGACACCCTAACAACCCCCCCCCCCCCCCACGCCTCTCTCACCTCCACCCACTCCGAAGGAAACGCTCATTTACATCCGAAAAGAAAGTCCCATTTCGAGAAGCCTCCGCAGCGTGTCCAGATTCTCCGCCGCGAACTCCGAGAGAAAACAGGAAGAAAACAAAAGAGAAAACGGAACGCGGGGTCATGGGGCCGCAGAGATTTTCACGTTATTATATCTCGATTATAAACCTGTTTCCCCGTCATGAGGGAAATGGTTACATTAGGGGGCGTAAGCTGAATGTCCCCTTAACCCCCCTCCATTGTGTGTGATGGGATGATTGGAGAAAGGGAAAGACGGGGGAGGGGATGGAGGGAGAAAATGAGAGAGAGAGAGAGAGTCAAAGTCAAAGTCAAAACATTTTATTCCATTAAATTACAATGGTTATTCTTTACATAAATATATATATATTTACATTTGAATATTTAAGAAGTGTTCTTTTAATTTCATTTTAAAATTACAGAAGTTGTTAATGCCTCTTAAATTATCTGGTAGCATGTTCCATAACTTGGGTCCACGTATTTCCATTTGTCGTGCCCCTGTATTGGTATTCGATCTCTTGACAAAAAGGGAATTTACTTGGCGTGTCTGGACACCTGATGTGTTCCCTACGGTTTGCAAGGCCATCAACCAATTCGGATAATTCCCATGAATAAGTTTGTAAATAAATAAACATGTGTCATAGCTGCATTTAAAGTGAACTTTTAACCATTTTAATTTTTTGATATGTGGGGTGATGTGATCAAGTTTACTGATATTACCTAGTGCTACTCTGGCAGCAAAATTTTGTAATTTTTGCACTTTTTGCATCTGGGTTTTGTTAGTCGAACCCCAGATGTTTGAACAATAGTTAATTATGCTTAGAGCTAGAGTTTGTACAACCAAGATTCTAGTTTCAGTAGTGATCTGATTTCGTATGTGATTAAGATATAACAGGGTACCCACTACTTTCCTGTGTATTTTGTCAACGTGTGGTTCAAATGTCATGAATCTGTCTATTTGTACTCCTAGATTATTCACTGAAGTGCTCGGTTTGATAGAGCAGCCTTCAAATTCTATGATTGTGTCACTGGGAATTTTAGCAATGTTCTGCCGACTACCTATGAATATACATTGAGTTTTATGTGGTTTAGTTTAAGTCCATTTGTGTCAAAATATAGTTTTGTTTGTGTTAGAGTATCTTGCGCGTTCCTTATTAATGTATTTAAGTTGTTTACTGAATCACTATGAAGAAACTGTGAATCATCGGCGTACTGCACTAGAAGGCAGTTATTTGCTATTGTTGATAAATCATTTATGAAAATTGTAAATAGGATCGGACCTAAAATAGATCCTTGCGGAACACCAAAAGGTACTTCTTGTTTTGATGACATACTATTATTGATTCTTACCGATTGGGTCCTTGTATATAAATAACTTGTAAACCAAAAGGTATCAATTTTATGATTTACTAATTTGTTAAGGAGAATTTCATGGTTAACACTATCAAAAGCCTTAGAAAGGTCGCATAATGTGAGTAAAGAGAGAGAGAGAGAGAGAGAGAGAGAGAGAGAGAGAGAGAGAGAGAGAGAGAGAGAGAGAGAGAGAGAGAGAGAGAGAGAGAGAGAGAGAAAGAAAGAAAGCGAGAAAGAGAGAGAAAGAAAGAAAGCGAGAGAGAGAGAGAGAGGCAGACAGACAGAGAGAATTCCACGAAACACGACCCGGTGCCTCTCACCCCCCTTACCACGAAGACAGTCCGGCATTCGTCTCGCCCATCCATCACTCAACTGTATCGAGGAGGAAAGAAGCCAGAAAAAACCAACAGGTGTGAATGTTGCCTCCCTGTTCCGCGTATTGTAAATCATTATAAACCACTGTCATTTTACTATATTATATGTAAACAAACCGAAAGCCAGATTAGCAAAAACGCATCTAGTTGTAAAATAAAAGATAAATGAACAAAAGCCACAAGCGGACCGAGATTCGTTATCTGCCTTTTTTCATTCACCTCTTCTTGTCCTCTCTTTGTCTCTCTTCTGTTTGTGTGTTTGCTTTCGCCCCTCTTTCGCTCGTTGTTGGAAGCACTGCGGCCTCATCTCCAGTTCGAGATAGTAATTAATACTTGCAATAATTGCGATGAGATACACTGTAATGATAATCTGAATTGTTAATGATAATAATAAAAATAATGATAAAAGCAGGACTAAACAAGAATCCTAATCATGACAATAACGTAAGAATTAAAAAAAACTCTTACAATAGTAATGCCAATAAAGACAAGTCGTTATCGGAAACCTTATCATTATCATCAAAATCTCGTTCCATTACCACCATTACAGTCACCATGACGACCGCCAAAAAAGGCAATCAAACATCCACAATAAACTTTAAAAGCGACACAGAAAAGGAGGGACAGAAATGCTCTGCCATTTCCAATCTATCGTCACTTCAGGAAGACAATCCTGCACCAATCGCCAATCCTAATCTCTCGCCCGGGCCCACCTTCTCCCTCCCTCCCGCTACCTCCGCCAGACCTCCCGTCCCCCTTCCCCAAAGGGTTGTTCAGGGTCACGTGATCTCAATTCTCATCGGCTGTTCAGAGGGTTAACCCGCGTTAGCCCGTGTCACGCTTTTGGGTTAAGCCAGTTTAAGCCACTCGTTCACGTCCCGATCAAATTGCGTTTCGCTCCATCCGTCAGTCTGCTTGGCTGAATGGGCGAGTCACATTTCCAAAAAAGGAGCTTCCAGGCTGTAGCTTGTGTACTAAAAATATGAAGATAACTATCATGATTGATGCATCGATCTCTGGTACTGTAATAAGCATAATCATGGATGTGATTAATATCATGAGCAACTGTTTAACGTTTGTAAATACATGATAATCAATGACATATATGAAAATACAATAATGATATTAATGCTACTACTACCAGTTCTGCAGCTCTCTCTCCCCTGAGACTAGCACTGATGTTAAATTTAACTTCCTCTACCGCTACCAATACTATCCAGATGGTACTCGTAGCGATAGTAATGCACAATACAATACCCTATATACTACTAGCGATAATGCAACAATAACAGTGCCGAAGTAACAACAAAAGGCCAATGTTATCATTAACAGCGCCTGACGATGGGAACTGCAGAAAGCAATTACAGACACAAAGAACCCCTCGTGGACTGTCATCACAGCAGCCCTTCGTCGGCGTGATAAGCAGCCCCTTCGCGCCAGCATCTTAATCACTTACGCAACGCTGCTTGCAACCCGAGCTTCCGGCTCCCCTCGCCTCTCGCCTTGTCTTCCTCGGCGATCTCGTGCTTGTTTCTTCTCGTGTTACTTCTCTTCTCGCTGTCCTTGCTGCTCTTGGGTTCTTTATTTGGTTATTTGTCGCTGTGTCCCGTGGTGGTTTTGTCCGCATTCATCCGGGCAGCAGTATGGCGCGTTTATTGTTCCGAGTTCGTGTCCGACAATGGAACGCGCTATTTTTCACAGACGAAATGAATCCAACGAGGCGAGCCCGGACCCATTGTTTTGGTTGTTTGAAAACGTTTGGATACGGACGGAGCCGGAAGCAGACGGTATCCGGATCCCCCACACAACAGCAGCAGACACGTTCCCCGCACCCGTGGCCTCGCCCTGCCCTCCCCCTTTATCCTGCTACTCTGAGTTCCTGGACACAGGTGGGGGACGCCACGCCCTCGCCCGACTCTCATCACGAGTACTTCATCAACCCCGACCTGAAAGCTATCCGTTTTTTCGTTGATTTCCCAGCCGCACACTTCTCGCACCTCCACTCCAGTCTGTTTACTCGCCTTGTGAGCGCCTCTCAGCCGTGTCAAGCTGCTTTTAGCCTTTGGTGTTTCGTAAATATACACAAACAATTACATGATTATGGCTTTAACCAACAAAGGGAAACTAATCGCATCCATCTCTTTCCCTTACACACTAGCTCAGGCGTCCGATAAATAACTTAAACATAATCTTGGTAAATTATCTTAAGTCACCCGCAACCGCTACTTCCCCCCTTTAAACTGCCGAGACCCTAAACACCCGGACTTTAAATCGAGGCTCTAATCAGTCTCCTTTTGGAAGTTATTGACATGAAAACTTAAAAAAATCCTTTGTCGACGGAACTGAGCAGACATGGATGCCATCTTTCTATCCATACGATCAACTGCAGCGATACATATATAGCATCTATCTATTTATCTTTCCATCTGGCTAATAACATATAAATTGATGCATGCTTATAGTAATATAGATAATAACATAGATATAAATTGATATTTAGATAATCAAATGGATATAAATTGATATTTAGATAATCAAATGGATATAAATTGATATTTAGATAATCAAATGGATATATATAGATAAGACAGACAAAGTAAAGAGACAGATGATAGCTCGTCTATGCACTGCCGGGTGAACTTCGTGCGGTGTCGATCGAACCGTTCTCAGGAAGTTCCCACGGAATCATGACAACGAATCAGGAAGTTGACTAAGACGCTGGATGTCTCAAGGGGAAAGGGAAATTTCACACCCGAGATAAAAACGAAGAAAGATTAAAGAATGCGATTGTGAAATTGAGAGCGAGAGCGAGAGAGAGAGAGAGAGAGAGAGAGAGAGAGAGAGAGAGAGAGAGAGAGAGAGAGAGAGAGAGAGAGAGAGAGAGAGAGAGAGGGGGGGGGGGTATGGGGAGCAATGGCATCACACGAGAGTATTTCTCATGCGTGCAGGTAAAAGGCATAAATGTCATCGACTTCGTATCTTGTCATGGCGGCGAAGACACGAGATGAGAAGGTTGCAGGCAAAGACGAGAATCGGTAAAAATTGGCTTTTTCGTTCTGCGACACGCGCCTGGGCCCGCCATGCTTTCCGAAAGAAGCCTTAGGTCGCCCGGCGGAGGCTCTCTCTGTCACCTGAACGCAACAGGTGTCGCCCCCGCCACCCGCCGCCGCCCGCGCACTGTCACTCTCGCACACTCTGTCTCCTTCTCCATCCACCCTGCAACGCCCATGGTCCGCCGCCCTCCCGTCTCCTCCAAGTCAAATTGGCAGTGGGTGTTGGCGGCGCGATGGCGTAGATAATGGCGTTGGGTTGGCGTTGGAGGCAGCAGTGGTGGATGCTGCAAAGAGTCTCACTTTCACACCTTTCTCGCCCCCGCCCCCCCTGCCGCTCGCACTTTCTCGATGTCTATGTACGGGCGGCGGGCGAGGCAGGTCACCGCCGTCCCTGGCTTGCCCGCCTTGTTGTTGTGGCGAGACTCAGAATGGGTTGAATCATCCAATCCTTAAGTAAAAATGTTTAAAACAAACAATTTAGATTGTTACAAAACCATATGCATGACTCGCTTTCCTTTTCCATACTGCAAGAGAATCCAGAATAATGTGACAAGTTTTGTGCAACTGGAAAGCACTAGCAATATGAATACTCTTATTTAGTGTTGACCTTTTCCAGATGAACCTCATCAAGGCGAACAAGTTACCACCGAGTACAGGCTTGGGAGATTCTTCAGTACCAGTCAATTTAACTATCTACTAGGTGGGCCAATTCCTGCCCTGTCTATTCCTGGGAATCAGGTATACACTCCATAAGCACTTCAGCTGAAAAGCGCCATTGTGAACAAAAGCATGCCGCAAGTAATGTGAGCAGGCGGCCCATCCCCCATGGCCCCTCCCCCAGTCGAAGCTACAGCAGACAGCGTGTACTATGCCCCTGCTGGCCCGCTGGCCCAGACCTTCCTCGAGGCATCAGCAGTCCCCGTGGCGGCAACGTCATGTGATGTGGCAGGGCCTTCGCGCGTGTCGTTGCATCGACGGCAGATGAACACAGCCTCAGTGATGCCTGCCAGTGAATACAAGTCTTCAAACAGGGTACCTTGACTCACATATAACATTTAAACTGCAAGTTCAGTAACATACTCCCCTCATTTTCCTGTGAATCACCGAGCGTGTGGAACGTTTCGGACTCCAGGCGGATAAGTTAAAAACACATCTGAGCACAAACACATTCACTTCTAAAATTTGTCCAATTCTCCATCCTGTCTGACCTTCGGCTGTTCCCATATTCTCAGGACCATGCGCGACATGACGTGATAGGCACCTTGACCCTTTGGACAGCTCGGTGAAGGTGCCTCGCGCCCTTGCCCTCCGTGCCATCGCCTAACCCGAGGGCAGAGAGGGAATCGCCGGCGCCATCTGGCGGGGGCAAAAGCGCCTGGAGACAAGGGAACAGACACTTGCGAATTCGCCATGAGAGTGCAGCTGAGCGGGTCAATGCCACAGCTCCAGATGTAAGAATTAAGTAAAAAGAAACGCATAAAGCATAAAGATGTGAAGTTAAAGGAAACGTTTGCTCGCCTACGACGTTCCACAGCACAGCTGCCTGGTGTTTAGACATCAAAAGACAAAAATAAAGTGGACGAAGAGATCCAATGGCCTACTTCGGCCGCGACACCAGGGCCGCCTTCAACACTGGCAGGAGCGATCACGCTTTCTCGCCGACTTTCCAGTCTAGTAGGCCTATAATCACCTCGGGTTAAATGGCAGTGCTGACAACTTCTAAAAGAGGGACGTGAAGGACAGATGCACTGGGAAGACCGAGTCTAAGGTATCTCCGAAGAGATAGATAAGGAGAAAGAAGAGAGAGAGAGAGAGAGAGAGAGAGAGAGAGAGAGGGAGAGAGAGAGAGAGAGAGGGGGGGGGGGGGTACAAGATCGGAAAAAAACATACCCATATTTTATCAACAATAAAAGCTGGAATGGTCAAGGGTTCCCCCATCCAGCAGACGGGGAGTTCTCTCCGCCGCGTCGGGCAAACCGAGGCGGCCACGAGGCGGCCGAGCCTGAAAAGGGCGAGTCGGAGGCAGGGCAAGCGGGCGGCATCCTGGCTGTTGCCCACTCCGGTGCCCTACTTTTACAGATTTCACTTTTTACGTCCAGGGCAACAACCTGCACAGATGATAATGGTCGTCATAATGCTAAGGGGGATGACGTCACTGGCGTCACGTGATATTCACTTTCATGAGACAAAGCAGTAAAGACGCTACAATATATATATATATGTGTGTGTGTGTGTGTGTGTGTGTGTGTGTGTGTGTTTGTGAGTGTATACATATATATATATATATGCATATATATATATGTATATTTATGTACATGTATATATATATGTATGTATATATATGTAGATGTATATAAATATGTATATATATGTGTGTGTATATAAATATACAAATATATATATATATATATATATATATATATATATATATAATGTGTGTGTGTGTGTGTGTGTGTGTGTGTGTGTGTGTGTGTGAGAGAGAGAGAGAGATAAAGAGAGAGATAGATAGATAGATAGAAAGATAGATATATAGATAGATAGATAGAGAGAGAGTGAGTGAGTAAGTGTGAGTGAGTAAGTGTGAGTGAGTAAGTGTGAGTGAGTAAGTGTGAGTGAGTAATTAGTGAGTGAGTGAGTGAGTGAGTGAGTGAGTGAGTGTGTGTGTGTGTGTGTGTGTGTGTGTGTGTGTGTGTGTGGGAGGGTGTGAGTGTGCGTGCGTGTGTGCGTGCGTGTGTGCGTGCGTGTGTGCGTGCGTGTGTGTGTGCGTTTGTGTGTGTGTGTATGAGCATCAATATTTTCCGTTCCTCCGCGCGGTGCAGTCCCGGAATTTCCCAGTTTCCCCGAAGTACTTCCCGAGCCCTGAAGTAGCAAGAAACCTGAAGCAGCACACACGCTTCCCCTCTCTCCCTCTCTACATATTTATCTCGGACAGTTATTTGGTCATTTATATGCATAATACACATACTCGTGCCTACATATGCACAAATATGGCACATTTACATATATGCTGTTGTGTATTAGCAAACATGCATGTGTGTGACATAACCAAAACCAGTACCATACCAAATAATAGTTAGTTGCGCATGACACGGTAAATATACGCCATGCATAGGTGGACCCGCGGGATCTCCTCGATTACAGGCGAAAAGATGAGGGGGAGAGGCGGCAGGCCGGAGGTTAAAGGGCCTGGCGAAAACAAGGGTGCCCGCGAGACGAAGCGCCGCCTTCTTGCTTGTGGACAGGAGATCTGGGCAAAAGCAAGAAAACGAAAGAAAGTATGCTTGATCTCGGCTGTTGCGTTGATCGATCACCCGAAAGGAAGTGATTAACCTCTTCTCTTCGTCGTTTCTTTACGAGCAACGGCATCCCGCCCTGCCCCGCCCTAGTCACTTCCTTCTCCTCCGAAAGGCGTGGGCGTCACCGGGGTGTCGGGCGTGACAAAGCCGCGATATAATGAGTGTTGATGTATGCTGTGACACGGGCTAGACGTCGGAGGGCGGTCGCGTCCCCTCTACCTGTGCATAGGGTATGTGGGCACGGTTATACGTTTACCGTTTTATGCAAATGTGTTTCTTGCCGCGACCCTGGACAGAAGATGTTTGTAGATGTCTCCAAACACGAATCTGAAGGATATGTGCCACAAAGGAGCGACCTCCGCTGTGTCTCACGAGGAGTAAACACCATCAGCCATGAGCCTCCGAGGTCCGTCCCGTGTGTGCGGCCACCTGCACGCCATGAAGTGCCCCTTGACCCCACGCTCGACTTTTAACCCTTCTTCTCCCCTTCCCTAACCCGAAGCCTCGAGTGCGACCCCTCCATAGTCCGCTTTATTCTGTTTAGTGTTATGTGCTACCTTGTTTATACGTTCACACAATACGCACTCTTTCAAACCATGAAAAAATCCTTTGGCCAAAATCCTGTTAGTCCACACAAACTGCTGCTTCATTTCTTACCCCGAACATCCATGCATTCCTCAATGGATTCCTTAGCGCTGGCAATGCAAGCTCTGGGCAGCTGAAACCGACACCCATGCCTGTTTTTTAGCCACAAGGAGAAACCGGTTGGCGTTGTTTTGCAAGGAAGTCAATCACCAAAGCAGCGAGCAGCCACAGGATCTATTTCCAGCGCCCACAAACACCGCTCATGGAAGAGGACGTCTCGCTTGTCACCGCAGAGAGCAACGCTCGGCGCCGAGACTTGCAGGTGTTCGCCGAAGGATGGAAGTAAAAGTTGTGGGATGTTGAATCGATGAGTTCTATCTTCGATATAAATATCCTTCGCCATCAATCTTTTGAGAGTGAAATCAACGCTGATTAAACACACAATTTATCATAAAAAAAACATGCAACGGGTATGCTGCTAGTTTTCTGTGAGCAAGACAAACAGGAAAACATTCTCCGAGGCAAGTTCAGTACGCAAGAACAACACTGACTCAGACACGCCGCAGTGCTGCATCGGCCGCGCCTCCGCCGCCGCCCTACTTTTTCTTGTTTTCACTCCTTGCTGCCCGGCAACCGCAGAACAAAGGCCCATGCCCACCTTCCCACACCGTGCCCATCTTGACGCAAGATGCTAATGCATCATACCTGAGCAGTGGTCAGCCTGATACAGAATATCTACTCGACCGTAACGTACCCACTTAAGTGTACCCAAAAGTGTGTGCTAACGCTCTGTAATTGACTTCGTGTTTTGCCAGCGCAATACATTGTTACTGGTAGTTTACTATAAGATAGAGTAAAAAGCATTGTCCGTTAGATCCACATCAGCCATGATCTGCACTGCTTTCTATCCAACTATCGACTTTCTATAATTTCTTTCTATACATCATCTAACTATAACTTTCTACCAAACTGCCAAGAGAGGTGTCCGTCTGCTGTCGTCTGTTGCTGGAGACCTCACCTCCGTCTGTTAGGTTAGGTGTTAGCGACATCTTTCAGTGGGCTGAGCGGCGAGTCACTGCTTTGTGAAAACCCGTTGCGAATAAATGGTGACGTTCGGTTAGTCCGTTACTGAACAACATATACAAAAAGCATTCCGTTCATTTAAGTACTCGTCTCCCCTGCTATGGATGAATTATAAAAAAGTTAATGAATCCCGAGTGAACAGTGATGAATCACATTTGTCTAGCAACTTGAAATATGAACCGGAGGAAGAGTCTATTTCTTTCTTTCTCTATTTTGTCTCTATCTCCTCTGTATATCTGTCAGCAGCAATATCTAAATTGCGCGCGCACACGAGAGAGAGAAAGGGAGAGATGGAGAGGGAGAGAGAGAGAGAGAGAGAAAGAGTGTGTGTGTGTGTGTGTGTGGAGGAAGACTATTTCTTTCTCTCTGGTTTGTCTCTATCTCCTCTGTATATGTGTGTGTGTGTGTGTGTGTGCTGTAGGAGATGATTAGAAGGCCCATATAAAAAGATTTGCCACCGACCTGACTGACTGCCCATGTCCATGCACCCCCAGCCTGGTCATTATGCAAATTCAGAACAAACATATGCAAGCGTTGCGAAGTGAGGGTGACCGTAAATCAGATTTATGGTTGGTCAAAAACGCGATCTGGGCCCATAGAATGAGCCGCCTTACGTCGTATGGTGGGGGGGAGAGGGATGACAAAGACAGCCGACGGTGACAGCGCTGCTTGTCAGACGACACAGGCTGTCAGACCACCGCACTATCTCCCGACAGGCCGGGTCAGCCGTTCGCCGTGCCAGCCCCAGGCTTCCTACATGACACGACGCCACCTTGTAACACTTTCCACATTTCCGCTGCTCGTTAAGCCTTCGGCGCACAAAGACCGCGGCGAGCGCAATGTGCGAGCGAGTGTTTGTGTTTACATGCTACTTTCGGTATCTGGGAGAGGGAGGATGGAGGGATTTTTTCAGCAGCAAGTATAAAACCGAGACCCGTCAGCGCCTCTGCTATTATGACTTAAACAATTTACCTTCGGCCTAAGTCTCAAAAAACAGAACACCGCCTTCATCCAGCGAATAAGCACAATTCTAATTTAACGGCTGATAAGGATGTTTAGAAGAGGGCAGACTGTTTAGGGGCAGCCCCTGAGGAAGAATCTCATGGCAAGGATAAAAAAGAAAACACCACACACAAAGCCCTCTTTATCTCTCTCTCCTTCCATCCACCTTTATCTTTTCCCCTTTCCTTTCTCTCAGCCTTTACCGTGTAATGAACTCTTTAATTCCTTCCACATTGCACATCACCGAGACCGCATGACCTGGAGCTTCACCCACCTCTCTTGATTTATGATCCGCGTAAGTCATATTTTCTTCTCTTGTAATCAACAACACCCACTTCTATCGTCATAATATGGCCTTTATTAGTTATGCAATTAACATTAGCTCTGATACTACTGATACTAATAGAAATGAAAATTAGAGCCATGTCCACTACCTGTCTAATGAACACAAACTCAGTTAGAGACAGTGCACACAACTTACACCTTTCTATTGCCCTTCCTGCCCTACTCTTCCCTCCCCCCTGCGCATGGCACCATAATTGTGTGACGACAATGGTGGCCATGGGCAGCAAGTCATCAACATTCACCCGACGTTAGAGGCGGGGTACAACATCCTCCCTCTGGTCGTTACGGTTGCGACACTCGGCACCAGCACAGGGAACTCTGGTAAACAAGAGCGTAAGAGGCAGCCACTTCCTACCACAGAGGGGTACGCACCGCCTCCCTACATCCGTGTTGCTCAAACGCGAGCTAGTTTCCAACTCATCGGCCTTGTAACTGCTACAGAAGCTCCCGAAAAATGTCACAAAAGAACTTTCCTTGCGAGATAGTAGAGATCAGATGCAATACATAACACGGCATTGCTTATTCATATTCACGTTCACGCAAATAAATAATTTTTCTCTCTTTCTCGCTCTCTCTCTCTCCCCCCCCCCCCTCTCTCTCTCTCTCTCTTCTTTCTCTTTTCTCTCTCTCTCTCTCTCTCTCTCTCTCTCTCTCTCTCTCTCTCTCTCTCTCTCTCTCTCTCTCTCTCTCTCTCTCTCTCGCTCTCTCTCTCTCTCTGTCTTTATCCCCTCCATCCCCTCTCTCTCTCCCAAACACACAATTTCCTGCACAATCGAAAACACGGGAC
>NC_061828.1:26408400-26410900 GCF_019202785.1 Penaeus chinensis | reverse complement strand
AGTACATGGCCGAGCTGCGGCTCCCTGGTGGCACCGCGTATGACACAATCCCCTCGCGTGTGGCACCTCCCGATTCTCCCTTGCGCGGGCCAGCGACGACTCCACATGACATGATTTCCAGCAGGAGGGAGGATGGTGCGGGTGGGGTGAGGGGTGTGTGTGTGTGTGGGGTGGGGGGGGGGGGGGGGCAAGACGCTGAGGACTACAGACAGGATTAAGGAGGAAGCTTTAAGGAATGATGGATGGTCTAACGGACGACGCTGGAGGGCGGGGCGGAGAGGCTGGGGGCGGAGTCTTCCTCGTCCGCTCTTTACATTGTTTGTAAAGCGGGTTGGCGTTGTAATTATTATTTTTGATTATCATTGTTGCTATTATAACGATAACGACAATAATAATACTAGCACTAATAAAAATAACAATGATAATAATGTAATATGATTTTGACTATCTTTACTGTCATTAACATTATCATTATGCCGTAAAGATATATACAATCACTTCATTTTCCAATATACGGATAAAATGTTGCATTCTGTTATGTATTCTTTGTTCTGATGGTCGATAACAGGTACAACAATAAAAATACTATTACTAATACCAATAAAACAACAAACAAAATTTATAATTGTAATATGTATAACAATAATAAAAACAATTATGATAATATAGTTAAATATAATAAGATTTATAATGATAATTAAAATAATAACATAAATATCAATAACGGTGATAGGTATGCGTTTGACGTTCTCTACTACAACTACAACTGTTACTGTTACTGTTATTGGTGAAGGTGATGGTTATAATGGAAATTATATAAATAATGATAATACTGGAATATTAATGAGCATGATAATAAAAATTAAAACAATAACAACAAAATAATCATAGTCATCATAATAATGACAATAATTATAATGATGATAATCATTATAATAATGATAACAATAGTGATAGTGATCATAATGGTAATAACAAAAACAACTATAATAGTAATAATGATAATGATAGTAATAATAATAATAATAATAATAATAATAATAATAATAATAATAATGATAATAACAATAATAATAAAAAAAACAATAACAATAACGACAATGATAATAATTATAATGAAAATTATAAAGGTAATAATGGTAATAATAATAATAATAATGATAATAAATAATAATGATAATAATGGTAATAATAATGATAATAATAATAATAATAAATAATAATGATAATAATGATAATGGGGGTATAATAATAACAAAGCAACAACAACAATAATAATAACAACAATAATAATAATTATAATAAAATAATAATAGTATCAATGACACTAGACAGTAATGATAATGATAACCATATCATACAGATTATTGATGATAATAATAATCATTAAATGATGAGGTGATAGTAATAAGAAAATATAGCAGTAATATTTGACAGCAATGAGAATGATATAAATGAAATTGACAATTATAGTATGAATAGTTGTCATGATAATGATGAAAAATGTAATTATGGGAATAATAATAATAGTCGTAGTAGTAGTAGTAATTCTGATGACGCTAAAATCTACATTAAAATCAGCAATAAAGAAAGTAATTACAGTAATGATATGAAAGAAATTGATTATCGCAATCCTATGAAATATATTAATGTTAATTGTACTGATACTGATAAATGTGGTTATTATCTTCATAAGTGTAATGGTATTAAAATGATGATCGTGACAACAAAAGCAATAGAACCGCCACATCAGCAACAATGATAAAGGTAATAATAGCGACAAAGCTGATAATGATGCATTGAAAAAACACACTAACAATCATGACTCGAGCCAGCAGTCGGAGCGCAAGTATTATGCAATTTCCGCAGGCGGGGATCTGAACCCGTGACCAGTAAGGTCGGAGCAATATTAATCATAAGAATCATATTACTGATGATAAAAATGATAATGGGAATGATAAGATTACCCATAATAGCGATACCAATAGCAATGGCAATGCTGATCATAATGATAACGGCAGAGCTTGAATCATAAACAATAAAAAGCAGCAAAAGTGGTGAGTAACTCGATGCCATTACATAACCATCACTATCCTTGCCAACTGAGATCATTGCATAACTGCATTGCGTGATTCAAAGAAGCAAAAATCTTATGAGTAATGAATGTTAACCTTATGTATCCCTATTAAAATATAATCAATATGATCTCTGTCCTTATCTGCCTTGTTACATATCTTAATAATCATAACTTATGTCAGTGTATCAGTTCTATTGTTCAATTTATAAATTTAATGAAATAGTATACCTGCAGCAAATCATTAACCAATACTAGATCGTAAACAGCTAGCTTAAGAATTTATCTTTGGAGTATTAAATACGGTGAACTAATATTTTAGACCCTGTCGGTGAAAAATCTATTTTGAAATAAAATATATATATATATATATATATATATATATATATATAATTGCCGTTTACTTTTCTAGGCCTAATCACGACA
>NC_061828.1:26390900-26403400 GCF_019202785.1 Penaeus chinensis | reverse complement strand
TGCAAGTAGTAGTACGAGTAGTAGAACAAGTGCAAGTAGTAGTACGAGTAGTAGAACAAGTGCAAGTAGTAGTACGAGTAGTAGTACAAGTAGTAGTACTATAAGTAGTAATATGAGTGAGAGTAGTAGTATAAGTTCGAGTAGTAGTATGAGTGCAAGTAGTAGTATGAATGCGAGTAGTAGTATGAGTAATAGAACGACTGCGAGTGTGAGTAGTAGTGCGAGTGCGCGTAGTAGTGCGAGTGCGAGTAGTAGTGCGAGTGGTAGTAGTAGTATGAGTAGTAGTATGAGTTCGAGTAGTAGTATGAGTGCGAGTGGTAGTAGTAGTACAAGTGGTAGTAGTAGTTCGAGTAGTAGTACGAGTTGTAAAACGAGTGCTAGTAGTACGAGTAGTAGTGCGAGTGCGAGTAGAAGTGCGAGTGCGAGTAGTTGTGCGAGTGGTAGTACAAGTGTGAGTAGTAGTACGAATAGTAGTAAGAGTGCGAGTAGTAATACGAGAGCGAGTAGTAGTACAAGTGCGAGTAGTAGTTCGAGTAGTAGAACGAGTAGTAGAACGAGTGCTAGTGCGAGTAGTTGTGCGAGTGGTAGTACATGTGCGAGTAGTAGTTCTAGTAGTAGTACGAGTAGTAGTACGAGTAGTAGTATGAGTGCGAGTAGTAGTACGAGTAGTAGTAAGAGTGCAAGTAGTAGTACGAGTAGTAGTACGAGTAGTAGTACGAGTAGTAGTATGATTGCCAGTAGTAGTACGAGTGGTAGTACTAGTAGTAGTACGAGTAGTAGTATGAGTGCGAGTAGTAGTACGAGTAGTAATACTAGTAGTAGTACGATAGCGAGTAGTAGTAAGAGTAGTAGAACGAGTAGTAGTACGAGCGCGAGTAGTAGTACGAGTGCGAGTAGTAGTGCGAGTGCGAGTGCAAGTAGTAGTGCGAGTGCGAGTAGTAGTTCGAGTAGTAGTACGATTAGCAGTACGAGTAGTAGTATGAGTGCGAGTAATAGTACGAGTAGTAGTATGAGTGCGAGTAGTAGTGCGAGTAGTAGTGCGAGTGGTAGTTCAAGTATGAGTAGTAGTACGAGTGCGAGTAGTCGTACGAGAGCAAGTAGTAGTACAAGTGCGAGTAGTAGTTCGAGTAGTAGAACGAGCAGTAGAACGAGTGCTAGTGCGAGTAGTAGTGCGAGTGGTAGTACAAGTGCGAGTAGTAGTACGAGTAGTAGTATGAGTGCGAGTAGTAGTACGAGTAGTAATACTAGTAGTAGTATGAGAGCGAGTAGTATACGAGTAGTAGAACGAGTAGTAGTACGAGCGCGAGTAGTAGTACGAGTGCGAGTAGTAGTGCGAGTGCGAGTGCAAGTAGTAGTGAGAGTGCAAGTAGTAGTACGAGTGCGAGTAGTAGTGTGAGTGCGAGTGCAAGTAGTAGTGCGAGTGCGAGTAGTAGTGCGAGTGCGAGTAGTAGTGCGAGTGCGAGTAGTAGTTCGAGTAGTAGTACGATTAGTAGTACGAGTAGTAGTATGAGTGCGAGTAGTAGTACGAGTGCGAGTAGTAGTACGAGTAGTAGTATGAGTGTGAGTAGTAGTACAAGTGCAAGTAGTAGTACAAGTGCGAGTAGTAGAACAAGTGCTAGAAGTACGAGTAGTAGTGCGTGTGGTAGTACAAGTGCGAGTAGTAGTTCGTGTAATAGTACGAGTAGTAGTAAGAGTGCGAGTAGTAGTACGAGTAGTAGTACGAGTAGTAGTACGAGTAGTAGTACGAGTAGTAGTACGAGAGCGAGTAGTAGTACGAGTAGTAGTACGAGTAGTAGTAAGAGTGCGAGTAGTAGTACGAGTAGTAGTACAAGAGCGAGTAGTAGTACGAATGCGAGTAGTAGTACAAGTCTGAGTAGTACTACGTAGTTCGAGTGCGAGTATTAGTTCGAGTAGTAGTACGAGTAGTAGTATGAGTAGTAGTACGAGTAGTAGTACGAGTAGTAGTACGAGTAGTAGTATGATTGCGAGTAGTAGTACAAGTGCGAGTAGTACTACGAGTAGTAGTAAGAGTGTGAGTAGTAGTATGAGTGCGAGTAGAAGTACGAGAGCGAGTAGTAGTTTGAGTAGTAGAACGAGTAGTAGTACGAGTGCGAGTGGTAGTACGAGTAGTAGTATGAGTGCGAATAGAAGTGCGAGTAGTAGTACGAGTGGTAGTACTAGTGTGAGTAGTAGTATGAGTAGTTGTAAGAATGCGAGTAGTAGTACGGGTAGTAGTATGAGTACGAGTAGTAGTACGAGTAGTAGTATGAGTGCGAGTAGTAGTACGAGTAGTAAGATACTAGTAGTAGTACGAGTAGTAGAACGAGTAGTAGTACGAGTGCGATTTAGTGAGTGCGGAGTGCGAGGTGCAAGTAGTAGTGAGAGTGCGAGTAGTAGTAATGCGAGTAGCTAGTAGGTAGTAGTGAGTGCGAGTGAAGTAGTAGTGCGAGTGCGAGTAGTAGTAAGAGTGCGAG
Organism: Penaeus chinensis; assembly: GCF_019202785.1. Taxonomy (NCBI): domain Eukaryota; kingdom Metazoa; phylum Arthropoda; class Malacostraca; order Decapoda; family Penaeidae; genus Penaeus; species Penaeus chinensis. Next base: position 26,400,926 of record NC_061828.1, on the reverse strand, counting down.
TAGTAGTACGAGTAGTAGTACGAGTAGTAGTACGAGTAGTAGTAAGAGTGAGAGTAGTAATACGAGAGCGAGTAGTAGTACAAGTGCGAGTAGTAATTCGAGTAGTAGAACGAGTAATAGAACGAGTGCTAGTGCGAGTAGTTGTGCGAGTGGTAGTACATGTGCGAGTAGTAGTTCTAGTAGTAGTACGAGTAGTAGTACGAGTAGTAGTATGAGTGCGAGTAGTAGTACGAGTAGTAGTATGAGTACGAGTAGTGGTGTGAGTGCGAGTAGTAGTGCGAATGGTAGTACAAGTGTGAGTAGTAGTTCGAGTAGTAGAACGAGTAGTAGAACGAGTAGTAGAACGAGTGCTAGTGCGAGTAGTAGTGCGAGTGGTAGTACAAGTGCGAGTAGTAGTTCGAGTGGTATTACGAGTAGTAGTTCGAGTAGTATTAAGAGTGCGAGTAGTAGTACGAGTAGTAGTACGAGTAGTAGTACGAGTAGTAGTATGATTGCGAGTAGCAGTACGAGTAGTAGTACGAGAGCGAGTAGTAGTACAAGTGCGAGTAGTAGTACAAGTGCGAGTAGTAGAACAAGTGCTAGAAGTACGAGTAGTTCGAGTGGTAGTACGAGTAGTAGTAAGAGTGCAAGTAGTATTAAGAGTGCGAGTAGTAGTACGAGTAGTAGTACGAGTAGTAGTATGATTGCGAGTAGCAGTACGAGTAGTAGTACGAGAGCGAGTAGTAGTACAAGTGCAAGTAGTAGAACAAGTGCTACGAGTAGTACGAGTAGTAGTATGAGTACGAGTAGTGGTACGAGTAGTAGTATGAGTAGTAGTACGAGTAGTAGTATGAGTAGTAGTACGAGTAGTAGTACGAGTGTGAGTAGTAGTACGAGTAGTAGTACGAGTAGTAGTACGAGTAGTAGTCGAGTGCGTCGTACGCGTGTAGTACGAGTAGTAGTGACGAGTAGTAGTATGAGTAGTAGGTATGAGTCTGCGCGTAGTACGAGTTGGGTTAGTAGTAGTTAATGAGTAGTATATGAGTGGGGAGTAGTAGAAGGAGTTGTAGTACGAGAGCTGAGTAGTAGTTACAATGTGGCAGTAGTAGTACGGGTCGTTTGTAAAGTAGTAGTATCGAGTATGAGTGCGAGTAGTAGTACGAGTAGTAGTACGAGTAGTAGTACGAGTAGTAGTACAAGTAGTAGTATGAGTAGTAGTATGAGTGCGAGTAGTACGAGTGGGAGTAGTAGTACGAGTAGTATTATGAGTGGGAGTAGTAGAAGGAGTAGTAGTACGAGAGCGAGTAGTAGTACAAGTGCAAGTAGTAGTACAAGTGCGAGTAGTATAACAAGTGCTAGAAGTACGAGTAGTAGTGCGTGTGGTAGCACAAGTGCGAGTAGTAGTTCGTGTAATAGTACGAGTAGTAGTACGAGTAGTAGTACGAGAGCGAGTAGTAGTACGAATGCGAGTAGTAGTACAAGTCCGAGTAGTACTACGTAGTTCGAGTGCGAGTATTAGTTCGAGTAGTAGTACGAGTAGTAGTATGAGTAGTAGTACGAGTTGTAGTACGAGTAGTAGTACGAGTAGTAGTACGAGTAGTAGTATGATTGCGAGTAGTAGTACAAGTGCGAGTAGTAGTACGAGAGCGAGTAGTAGTACAAGTGCGAGTAGTAGTACGAGTAGTAGTACGAGTAGTAGTGCGAGTGCGGTAGTACAAGTGTGAGTAGTAGTTCGAGTAGTAGAACGAGTAGTAGAACGAGTAGTAGAACGAGTGCTAGTGCGAGTAGTAGTGCGAGTGGTAGTACAAGTGCGAGTAGTAGTTCGAGTGGTATTACGAGTAGTAGTACGAGTAGTATTAAGAGTGCGAGTAGTAGTACGAGTAGTAGTACGAGTAGTAGTACGAGTAGTAGTATGATTGCGAGTAGCAGTACGAGTAGTAGTACGAGAGCGAGTAGTAGTACAAGTGCGAGTAGTAGTACAAGTGCGAGTAGTAGAACAAGTGCTAGAAGTACGAGTAGTAGTGCGAGTGGTAGTACGAGTAGTAGTAAGAGTGCAAGTAGTATTAAGAGTGCGAGTAGTAGTACGAGTAGTAGTACGAGTAGTAGTACGAGTAGTAGTATGATTGCGAGTAGCAGTACGAGTAGTAGTACGAGAGCGAGTAGTAGTACAAGTGCGAGTAGTAGTACAAGTGCAAGTAGTAGAACAAGTGCTACGAGTAGTACGAGTAGTAGTATGAGTACGAGTAGTGGTACGAGTCACAGTAGTATGAGTAGTAGTACGAGTAGTAGTACGAGTGTGAGTAGTAGTACGAGTAGTAGTAAGAGTGCGAGTAGTAGTAAGAGTGCGAGTAGTAGTACGAGTGCAAGTAGTAGTAGAACAAGTGCTACGAGTAGTACGAGTAGTAGTATGAGTACGAGTAGTGGTACGAGTAGTAGTATGAGTAGTAGTACGAGTAGTAGTACGAGTGTGAGTAGTAGTACGAGTAGTAGTAAGAGTGCGAGTAGTAGTAAGAGTGCGAGTAGTAGTACGAGTGCAAGTAGTAGTACGAGAGCGAGTAGTAGTACAAGTGCGAGTAGTAGTTCGAGTAGTGGTACGAGTAGTAGTACGAGTGCGAGTAGTAGTTCGAGTAGTAGTACGAGTTGTAGTACGAGTAGTAGTATGAGTGTGAGTAGTAGTACGAGCAGTAGTATGAGTGCGAGTAGTAGTGCGAGTAGTAAGACGAGTAGCAGTACGAGAGCGAGTAGTAGTACGAGAGCGAGTAGTAGTACGAGTGCGAGTAGTAGTACAGTGTGAGTAGTAGTATGAGTGCGAGTAGTAGTATGAGTGCGAGTAGTAAGACGAGTAGTAGTACGAGAGCGAGTAGTAGTACGAGTGCGAGTAGTAGTACAAGTGCGAGTAGTAGTACGAGTAGTAGTTCGAGTGCGAGTAGTAGTAGTATGAGTGCGAGTAGTAGTACGAGTAGTAGTACGAGAGCGAAGAGTAATACGAGTGCGAGTAGTAGTACAAGTGCGAGTAGTAGTACTAGTAGTAGTAAGAGTGCGAGTAGTAGTACGAGAATGAGTAGTAGTACAAGAGCGAGTAGTAGTACAAGTGCGAGTAGTAGTACAAGAGCGAGTAGATGAGCAACCAACTACTTATCTCTTAGGTAAATAAATATCAAATGAGCTTTGAACAACGCAAATAAAAAGTTCAAAATGAGATCGGTTAAAAGTAACTAAGATAATAGAATACAGGGAAAAATGACCGTAAAAACTGAGAAAAAAATATTTACTTCTCAAAAGTGCAAGTAAACTTACTTAAAAGTAATAAAATCCCATACAAGGAAATTTAATACTATAAATCATAAAACGTAAAATGTAAAACGTAAAACCAAGAAACTAAACTACAAAATTCAATAAAATAATAAGACAAATAGAGTAAAAGGATAAAGGTAAATATTTGCAGCGCGAAACAATGGAATGGAGTAAAATTTAATGAACTAAATGGAAAAGAGAAGCAAGAAAACGAACAAACTAAAAACACAAAGCCTAACAAACTAAAAAAATTAAAGAGAACAAATATATAAGAAGAATCCTAGATATTACCTAGGACTGAGAATCTAACAACATCTTCACCAAACTGGGTGGTCAATTTCGACCTTGGGCGCCCAGTACTGATGGAACCTAAGACGAATCGAGAAGTAATTCTTCTCAGGGAGTAGTCTTCCCCTTAAATATGGATGTTGTGGCAACAGGCTCATCTTCGAGCTCGGGATCGTCAGGTCCGAAATCGAGCTCTATAGGAGGGACATAAGGTTTTAAATCATTTATGTGAGCACGACATTGTGCGTTAGGCGGCACTGTATCCTCAAGCAGGAAAGCTACTGGCCCCAGTTTTCTAACAATGCGGCAGGGCCCAGCCCAGCGGGAACCGAGGGGCCCATCCCTGACAGATGGAGGAATTCGTCTCATTACTAGGGAACCTATAGTCGGAAGGAAAGCGACTCTAGAGCCCTTGTTATAATGCCTGGCCCAGGTTTCCTGTGCACGCCTAGCCGTTTCTGTTGCCAAATCTCTTGCCTTTCTCATACTCTACTGAAATTCAGAAGCTTTAACATGGTCAAACTCTATTAGATTCGTGTTTGTTAATGGGAAGTGCATGTGTCGGCCTAATAATAAGAAAAGAGGCTGTTCATTTGTAGACCGATGGATGGAAGCCCATTTAAGCCGCGGAATCAAGCAGTAACACACACTCATCGGCTGGACTCTGACCACACACAACCGCTGTAATAAAGAGTAAATTTGACTACCGTGCGTTTATCAGCCATGAGCCTGTCAACAGCTTTGAAGCCACTGCCACCTGCACCATTGCCTGCCTTCCGGAATGGTTTCTGCAGGTGGAACAAGAATTCCTGCTTCGCCACGTCACCTCTCCGCTCACGAAATATCGGATACTGGTGACAAATCTATCACCGGAACTTCTACTCTCCGTCGGCGACCTCATCAACAACCCCGAGTTCAATTCGTATGAACTCCTCAAGGCAGCAATCTTACAGCGAGCGGCGCCCTCCCCACAACACGCTCTCTTCACGTCAACGTCACCGGACGGCCGTACGCCCTCAGAGATACTACGACACATGCAGCGCACCCTCGCCCGTGCCGACACACACCTGCCTCCCGATATTCTGCGCTCGATGTTCCTCCAACGTCTGCCGGCGGCAGTTCAGACCGTCCTTTTAGCCTCAGAACTCCCCATCGAGCAACTAGCATTGAAAGCAGACGAAATCCTCGCCATACAAGCCAGCCCACAAGTCTCAGCCGTGTCCACTACACCGTCTTTAACCCTGGAGTCCCTCGCTACACAGATCGCTGAACTCACAACCGCAGTTCGACGGCTCGCAGCCCGCGAACCTTCACCGCGTCCCAGGTCCCGCCATAGCAGCCCTGCATCGCCACGTGCCTACCGCGACAGCGGACGAGACTTCGCGCCTCAGCACCGTCAAAACTACAATCGCCGCCGCTCCCCGACTCCAGGTAGCTATTGTCTCTATCACTCCAGATACGGCACCCGGGCGCGCCGGTGCGAACCCCCTTGCTCCTGGCCGGGAAACGGGCACCGCGGGAACTAATAGCGCCGGTTTCTCGCGGCCCCAGACGGCGCCTGCTATACGTCCGTGACACCAACTCACACCTACGGTTCCTGGTAGACACAGGTGCTGAGGTCAGCCTTATCCCTGCATCCCACAAGGACAGGACCTCGCCCGCATCTCGCACGCTGGAGGCCGCCAACAGTTCTCCCATAAATGTATACGGTGAGCGCTCCATGACACTCCTTTTCAGTGGCGCCCCCCACCCGAAGCTGACGTGGGTGTTCCTGGTCGCCAATGTACAGCAGCCAATCCTCGGAGCAGACTTCCTCGCACATTATGGATTCACGGTGGACCTTAAACGGGAGGCCCTCGTACACCAGTCAGGTGCCCGCACCCACGCCTCGTCGGCCCTAGTACGAGTCCCCCGCATCTACACGGTGCTACCGTGACTTTCCAGCGCTGACGAAACCAATCAACGTGACGACAACACCGCCACACACTGTCACACACCACATCGTCACGGCTGGCCCACCAGTCTACTCCCGTTGCAGGCCCCTCGCAACAGACCGTTTCCGCATCGCCAAGGCAGAGTTCGAGCACATGAGGGACCTTGGAATCATACACCCTTCCAGTAGCCAGTGGGCATCTCCTCTGCACCTCGTACAGAAAAAGAACGGCGATCGGCGCCCTTGTGGTGATTATCGACATCTCAACACAGCTACCGCGCCAGATCGCTACCCCCTCCTGCACCTTCACTCCTTCACGCGTGAACTTTCAGAGTGCACCATTTTCTCGAAAATTGACCTCGTCAGAGCGTACCATCAGATCCCCATCGCTAAAGAGGACATTCCAATGACGGCTGTGACCACCCCCTTCGGCCTATACGAATGCCGTTCGGCCTCCGCAACGCAGCCCAGACCTTCCAGCGCTTCATGGACGATGTCACCCGTGGACTACAAGGTGTCTTCGTCTACATCGACATCCTTATTGCTAGCCGCAGTAGTGAGGAGCACAATAAACACGTCTTCGCGCTGTTTGACCTCCTACAGAAAGCCGGAATCATCATCAACCCCGGTAAGAGTCTCTTCGGAGTCCCCTTGCTTACTTTCTTAGGCCACACAATTACCGCCGATAGCATCACTCCGGCGCAGGAGAAGGTCAGCAGTATTAGGCAATTCCCTAGACCGACGACCGCGAGACAGCTTCGGAAGTACCTCGGTATGATAAACTTCTTCAGGAGGTTCATTCCCAGGTGCGCTCCTCTTCTGGCTCCCCTACAGGCCCTCCTCAACTCATCCCGGTCAAGGCGCAGCAGAGATGTTACATGGACCCCTGAGGCGACCGAGACTTTCGAGACCAGCAAAGATGCCTTAGTCTCGGCGACGCTCCTCAACCACCCGCAGCAGGGGGCGAGGCTTAACATCGCCGTAGACGCCTCAGATACCGCCATGGGAGCCGTCCTGCAACAAGATCCAGGTAATGGTTGGCAGCCCCTGGCGTTCTCTTCGCTGACTCTCAGCCCACAGCAAAGCCGTTACAGCGCCTGCGGCAAGGAGCTCCTCGCCGTCTACACTGCCATCAAACACTTCCGGACATACGTCGAGGGGAAAGAGTTCCACATCCTGACGGATCACAAGCCCCTCACCTTCGCCCTGCACAGCAGGAGCCGTCGTCAGTCCCCACGTGAGGAGAGGCACCTGGATTTCGTGGCCCAGTTCACCACGGACATACGGCACATCCGAGGCACCGACAACAAGGCCGCGGACGCCCTATCTAGGGTATCGATAGCAATGGTAAGTGCCAGCAATGACCCCATCGACTATCATCTAGTTCGCAGGGAACAGCAACAAGACCCTTCCCTTCCCAGAATTATCGATGGAGATACCTCTCTTCAGCTGGAGCAGGTACAACTTCAGAACTCGCAGGACACCATCCTCTGCGACACCTCTCTGGGCCGACCTCGTCCTTACATTCCCCCATCACTCCGCCGGCAGTTTTTCGAAGCTTACCATGCCCATCGGGGAATACGTGCAACCCAGGATCTCATCCGCAGCAAAGTCGTCTGGCCGGGCATCAATAGAGACGTCCGGGAATGGAGCCGCACCTGCGTCGAGTGCCAGCGCAGTAAGGTTCACCGACATACTAAAGCTCCCCCGCAGGTGTTCCTGGTACCAGACGGCCGCTTCGAACACGTACACCTGGACGTGGTTGGCCCTCTCCCAGCCGACCAGGGTTACAGTTACGTCCTGACGATGATTGACCGGTTTACTAGGTGGCCTGAAGCCACCCCCATCCAGGACATCACCGCCGCCACCATTGCCAAGACCTTCATCAGCACCTGGATATCGCGCTACGGAACTCCTGCGACGATCACGACCGACCGCGGGTCTCAGTTCGAGTCCGAGCTCTGGAGGCAACTGATGATTCTCCTCGGCTCGAAGCGCATCCGGACCACGGCATACCATCCCAGTGCCAACGGCATGGTAGAGCGCCTACATCGCCAGTTGAAGGAGACTCTCACAGCTTCATCCTCCACACGGCAATGGGTCGACCAGTTGCCCTTGGCGCTCCTGAACATACGGACCTCTTTCAAGCAGGACCTTCAATGCACCGCAGCTGAGATGGTTTACGGAACCACCATAGCACTCCCGGCCGACTTCGTAGTTAGCTCCGGAAGTCAGGACCCGGGAGCTTTCGGAAAGCAGCTTCGCGACCGCATGGCCTGTATCCGCTCTCGTCCTACCCGACCTTCACTGCAGCGAGACATTTACCTACCACGCGACCTTCACGACTGCTCACACGTCTTCATCAGGCGACCCACCAAGCTACCTCTGTGCCCGCCCTACGAAGGACCTTTTCCTGTCGTCAAGCGGGACGGTAAAACCATCACCATCCGGCGTCCCCGAGGGGAGGACACCGTTTGCATCGACCGTGCGAAACCTGCACACCTCCAAGAGCCGTGCACGGTTTCGAAGGTTCGTTTCGCGACCGCTACACTGGAAGGGGAGTGCTGTGGTGACCAACTCGCGACAAGCTTCGGCACATCGTAGGACCTGACCATTGCGTTTGGCGACTTAGGTCCCCGCCGATTACCGCCAATCACCGCTTAGCTCTCCGGACCTGACCAGCGAGTAAACATCGTGCCTGGCCCATTTTAGCCGCGGAATCAAGCAGTAACACACACTCATCGGCTGGACTCTGACCACACACACCCGCTGTAATAAAGAGTAAATTTGACTACCGTGCGTTTATCTTAAACCACACCCAGACGCACAGTGAAAATATACTTGGGCCAACGGCGGGGTTCTTTTTCAGCAAGAATAGCCAAAGCATCCTTCACCACACGATTGGTTCGCTCTATCATGCCATTGCTCTGCGGATGATAAGCTATAGTTAAGTGATGGTCGACCTGCAAGTTATGGCAGACCTCTTTGAATAATCCAGCAGTGAACTCTGGACCATTGTCTGTGAGTAAATATCGAGGTGGGTCAAAGAGAGTGACCCAGTGGTCTATAAAGGCATTTGTTACAGTGGCTGAAATCTTATTCCTGAGGGGAATTAACTGTAAAAAGCGACTGTGGTGATCAATTATGCTCAAAACGTAGCGAAAGCCCTTTGTGGAAAGACCCAAATCTGTAATATCGGCAGAGACCCGCGCCATAGGGAATCTTGCTGCTGATGGCAAGTCTCACAAGCCCAGACATACAATCTAGACTCTTTCAACATATTTGGAAAGTAATACATGTTTCGGAGATTAAGGTAAGTCCGGTGAACACCTGGATGAGCAGCTAAAGGAGGCCCATGTGCAAACTTAAGTGCCATAGCTCTGAGAGATTGAGGGACCACCAACTGATGAATGGTCTGGTCTGGGAGGTGTCTGATGTGGTACAACACACCCTGCTGTAATTCAAATTCAGATAGAGCTAGTGGTAGTCGTTTCTTAGGTAAAGATTCCTCCTGAAGATATGAAATGACTTCAGCCCACAAAGGATCGGCCATTTGAGCTTCCCTAAGTCTTGCAGGCTCCATATGTGTAATATCAACTACAGCACAGGGCCGTGAGAGCAAGTCGGGTACATAATTCACAGCACCTTGTTTGTACAACAACTCATATTGATAATGAGAGAGGTCGTGAGCATACCGTGATAGCCTAGGGGACTTTGTCTTGCGTTTAAAGACATATGTCAGAGGCCTGTGGTCGGTATAAATCTTAAAACGACGGCCATAAACATAAGGGTCAAATACCCGAACACCCTCTACCACAGCCAGAGCTTCCAAATCAATGGCAGGATACCTTGATTCTGCATTCCTGAGCTTGCGGGAGAAATACCCAATGGCATGAGGTACTCCATAATCATCACGCTGAAATTATGCAGCACCAATGGCAATCTGGCTAGCGTCAGTATGAATTTCAAATTCGCGGGTGAAATCTGTTTATCTGATTAGTTTGCGTTTTAAGCTCTCAAAGGCTTTATCTTGTTCTTGTCCCCAAGCAAAGGGTGTATCTTTCTTTAGAAGACGAGTCAAAGGGGCTGCTAATGTAGCATATCCATCTATGTGCTTCCTAAAAAAACCTGTTGCACCAAGGAAGCGTCGTACACCTTTGACATTCTTAGGAGCATTCATCTCAGCAATACATGTCACCTTAGATGGAGCAGGGGCTACCCCTTCACCAGAAACTTTAAAACCTAGAAAGTGGATCTTGTCCTTAGCAAAGTTACACTTAGAAAGGTTTAGCTTGAGACCAGCTTTAGAGAGAAGACCAAGCGTCTCATCAAGATGTTGGAGGTGGAGGTCAAATGAGGAACTATATATTACAATGTCATCAAGGTAGGCAAGAGCATGTCTACCTAGAACAGGTGATAGGATAACATTCATTGTGCGTTTTAAAGTTGACGGTGCTGTTGCAAGCCCGAAGGGTAAGCGTTTAAATTGGAAAAGACGATGACCGTCACTGAAAGCTGTCTTAGGCCGGTCT
>NC_061828.1:26373400-26383400 GCF_019202785.1 Penaeus chinensis | reverse complement strand
TAGAACGAGTAGTAGTTCGATGTAGTAGTTAGTGAGTGCGAGTAGTAGTACGAGTGCGAGTAGTAGTACAGTGTAGTATAGTAGGTAGTGAGAGTGAGTAGTTACGAGTGCGGTAGTGTAATGAGCGAGTAGTATACGAGTGATAGAGTAGTGAGTACGAGTGCAGTTAGTAGTGCGAGTGTAAGTAGTATGCGAGTGTAGTAGTTAGCGATGAGTAGCGAGTGTAGTAGTTCGATGTGTAGCTAGTACGAGTTAGTTGATAGTAGTGAGTAGTAGAGTAGATACGAGTGAGTAGTAAGTGCGAGAGTTGCAGTAGTAGTTCGAGTATAGACGAGTGTAGTATCGAGTGCGATAGTGTAGTAACGAGTAGGTAGTAAGCAGTCGGTAGTAGTAATCGAAGTATGCAGAGGAAGTAGTTAGTACATGAGTGCGAGTAGTAGTAGTCGAGTGTTAGATAACGAGTGTAGTAGTATGAGTAGTAGTGCGAGTGGTAGTACAAGAGCGAGTAGTAGTTCGAGTAGTAGTATGAGTAGTAGTATGAGTGCGAGTAGTAGTACGAGTAGTAGTGCGAGTGCAAGTAGTAGTGCGAGTGCGAGTAGTAGTGCAAGTGCGAGTAGTAGTTCGAGTAGTAGTACGACTAGTAGTACGAGTGGTAGTACAAGTGCGAGTAGTAGTACGAGTGCGTGTAGTAGTACGAGTAGTAGTACGAGTAGTAGTGTGAGTGCGAGTAGTAGTACGAGTAGTAGTAATAGTGCGAGTAGTAGTTCAAGTAGTAGTACGAGTTGTTGAACGAGTGCGAGTAGTAGAACGAGTAGTAGTAAGAGTGCGAGTAGTAGTTCAAGTGCGAGTAGTAGTTCGAGTAGTAGAACGAGTAGTAGTACGAGTAGTAGTACGAGTGCGAGGAGTAGTACGAGTGCGAGTAGTAGTCCGAGTAGTAGTACGAGTTGTAGAACGAGTGCTAGTAGTACGAGTAGTAGTATGAGTGCGAGTAGTAGTGCGAGTGCGAGTAGTAGTGCAAGTGGTAGTACAAGTGCGAGTAGTAGTTTGAGTAGTAGTGCGAGTTTTGAGCGAGTAGTAGTACGAGTGCCAGTAGTAGTGCGAGTGGTAGTACAAGTGCGAGTTGTAGTACGAGTAGTAGTAAGAGTGCGAGTAGTAGTTCGAGTAGTAGTACGAGTAGTAGTAAGAGTGCGAGTTGTTCGAGCAGTAGTACGAGTAGTAGTGCGAGTAGTAGTTCGAGTAGTAGTACGAGTAGTAGTCCGAGTAGTAGTACAAGTGTGAATAGGAGTTCGAGTAGTAGTACGAGTGGTAGTACGAGTAGTAGTATGAGTGCGAGTAGGACGAGTAGTAGTAAGAGTGCGAGTAATAGCACGAGAGCGAGTAGTAGTATGAGAGCGAGTAGTAGTATGAGAGCAAGTAGTAGTACAAGTGCGAGTAGTAGTACGAGTAGTAGTAAGAGTGCGAGTAGTAGAACGAATAGTATTACGAGTGGTAGTAGTTGTAGTACGAGTGCGAGTAGTAGTACGAGTGCGAGTAGTAGTACGAGTGCGAGTAGTAGTACGAGAGCGAGTAGTCTTACGAGTGCGAGTAGTAGTACAAGAGCGAGAAGTAGTTCGAGTAGTAGTATGAGTAGTAGTACGAGTGCAAGTATTAGTGCAAGTGGTAGTAGTAGCATGAGTGCGAGTAGTAGTACGAGTTGTAGAACGAGTGCTAGTAGTATGAGTAGTAGTGCGAGTGGTAGTACAAGAGCGAGTAGTAGTTCGAGTAGTAGTATGAGTAGTAGTATGAGTGCGAGTAGTAGTACGAGTGGTAGTACAAGTGTGAGTAGTAGTGCGAGTGCAAGTGGTAGTAGTAGCATGAGTGCGAGTAGTAGTACGAGTTGTAGAACGAGTGCTAGTAGTATGAGTAGTAGTGCGAGTGGTAGTACAAGAGCGAGTAGTAGTTCGAGTAGTAGTATGAGTAGTAGTATGAGTGCGAGTAGTAGTACGAGTAGTAGTGCGAGTGCGAGTAGTAGTGCGAGGGCGAGTAGTAGTGCGAGTGGTAGTACAAGTGTATATATATACATATATATATCTATATAATTATAATGGTGCTCTCAGTTATCCTGAAAACACATGTATGCTCATAATAAAACAAAATCGGGCCCAACCAAACGAGCCAATATATATGTCTGCCTTCGAGGTCAAAACTCAACATTCTCAAATTCTGCCAAACACGCACCGTATATGCTTCAACAGAAAGCTTTGGTGCGTCTGCAACACAGTCTAGCTACACTTGCAACCTTCGAGGTGAGTAAAAGGATGAGTCCAAGACGGAAAAGAGCTCCCTAAAGCTGCATTTCCCGCGAAGTTGGAGTACCACGACGTAGAGGAAAGGGGGATGAGGTTCTTTGCGAAAAGTAGTGGTGGGAATCGGCCCATTTTCCTGTCCCCCCCTAACAAAGCGCGATGCAAGAATGTTACTAAAGAATGCCGACAAAACATGATGAAGTCGAATATCACTGACTACACAAAATTCTGAACATATTAAATTGCACGCCTCCTTTAGCGAGAGACGAATAACGTCACACAAATTCTCGTAAAAATTACAGGTAAAGTCAAGTCTATATTAGGTAATAAATAGTACATGAAATCCATAAATAGTATTTCGAGTGGTTCACTGTTTTACACTGAATACTGGTTCATGTTCTGTAACGCCATGACCTGCGGTCATTCACCGCGTCAAGGATTTTATGTATGTAAATATGTATGTTTATTCATATCTGTATCTGCTGAAATGTAATTACTCCAGTAATTATTCATGTGAAAAAAAAACAATATCAGTAATTTGGCGAGTGCAATTTGTTATCTTCTAAATAGTTCAGAGGAATCAAGTAATGATTTACTACTAGTAAAATGCTTTCAAAATACAGTTTCCATTGATAAAAAACCTGCAAAAACCGTTGGTATCCACACGCATTTTACGAGTGTCGAAGCTTTGAAGGCTCCATTGATCCTACAAGGATAAAGTCTGAAAGCAGCGCAGAGCTCAAGTTGAGGTCATATAATTCAGGAACTGTCTTGGCTTATTTTTTATTTGTGCTTTAAAAGGAAAATAGTTCTTAGCTTTTTGTGTTAAAATATTTCTTTCATATTTCCTGAAAAAAAAAACTTTAACATGAGTGACTTGTATTAATTTGTCATAAATAACTTGTACTGGTTTTCATAAGTGATTGTATTTAAACCTAGACATAGGTAGCCCAAAAAGATCGATACTATTTTCTTTACCAATGGACTGCCCAGATGAAATGTGTATAGTTAGTTAATTCCATCATACGTGTCAACAAAATCACAGGAACCAATAACTTAGACGGACATAGATATCTCAGTATCTTACATTTATGTTCTTCTCACATTTGCACAGCACGGAGAGTATACTGGTCACTCTCTTTCCTCTCTCGACAAAAGCAGTTGTAAAATAAGTCTTACTTTCCTACCAAAAAAAAACGACACTTAAAAAGGGAATAAAATGTTACACGGCTAATGACACACTGCCTGGCGTTTATTGTTACGCAAGTGACGGTCTGCACAAGAAAAATAGCTTGCCATGACGTCAAAGCAAGCGTTACTTGTCATCTCTGGTCATTCCATCCCCCTGTTAGCAGCTTTGTTTCGGTTTCATGTTGTTGTGCTTTTCCACGAAAATTCACACAGACTAGCATGTGGACTTTCAGCAAAGATTCTTTGATTTGCTCATTTTCTTCTCTAAAACATAACATATCTGGAGACTATTACTGTTACAGGACCGACATCGCTCCGGTGCCACTTTTATTAGTTATTTTGTTATTTTACTGATAGTATTATCAATTTTGTTATTATCATTACAATTATAAAAAAGAAAAAAAAAAAAAAAATAGCGCGTGTACATTGGGTTTGCCATTTAACATGAACAATCAATCCAATAGTACTTCTTTCTACGTTCCTAAGGTTCCAGACTCCCAAGATATGACTCACAAACGCAAATGGAAACAATGACGTAATTACGATAAGCAGGAGACCACGCCCTCGACGATGTATCTCTCTCTTGTAACAATTAGGTAACGAGCTGCCTTGTCCTTTTGCTTTATCTCTTCTCGGTAAGCAGAACGGATATATTTGCGAAGTTTTCAGTTCATAATAGAAAAAGTACCATTTCTTTGTATTTACTTTATTTTATTATTTTAATATTATTGATTTTGTGTGCGTAACATCTGCGCGTGGCTTTCCTTTTTCTTTTTTTGTAACCTTTTGTTCTTTCTGAGCGACTACCCCGTTTAACCCGGAATAAACAGCCTCGTTCTGCTCCTGGACAAGGACTGCAATCTGACGTCTAGCTGACGACGATGTCCTGGATGTGGGTGCTCAACTATCTTTTGTTTGTCAGAGTTGAAAATGCGTTCAGTTGTGATTATGAGAGTTAAAGGAAGTTATTTCAAAGGCTGCCAATAAATCAAACTACGTATCAAAAGGAATGCTCAGGGGATGGCAACTTTCCAGCACACTATAATTTTCAATTTACAAGTTACTCACATGGGTATTATAAAAAAATATACCTGTACACATATTCAAAACACGTTCTGATTATCACTACATTTCACTATCTAGCACTGCGAAAAAGTACTGACCAAATAAATGATTCTTGTAAATGCATCAATACGTTATTTTTTTGTACCATGATAAATTTTCAAAATAACTTTTTCATTCAAACCTTTCACGTGCCAAATTTGGTTATGGACGATAGTCATTCAATAACAAAACCTCACACTAATAAACAATAATTTAATAATACCGCAATATAAGTATTTTAACACACTAGTTTTAATGAACACATAGTAAGATTTTCGCACAAACTTTTACTGCTGAAACTAGGTTATGATATCAGACACAATAAGCCAGACCAGACTACATGTTGATAAAAAACAAATCGTTAGCATTGCCCATAGTATTGTAGAAAAGGTGATCAATATCAGTAAAACTCAGAGGATTAAATGAAAATATATGAATGGTAAGCAGTGGAGCGAGAACTTAAAAAAATACGTTAAATTCTCGCCATCTTTACCTTGCACCTCCTCTTCCGAGACACCACAGCACCATTACCACTACTAACATTGATGCAAGACACTTCAAAACTGAAAGATATTTTGCGAAAATCGAAACGGAAGAAACGTCATCAGATTTTAAAATCTTACACTGTCGCACAATTTTCCTGACGGTCTTTAAGAAGAAATCCACGGGAAGAAAATGTGGCTCACACTCGCCGGCCGCGGCTGGATTCCACCTGTGCCGTGGCGTCTCAGGAAACGATCCACCTCCTCCGTATTTCTGGCTTGTCACCTTCGGGGGAAGCGAGGACTGAGAAAGCGACACAGCCACCACCTTCGAGCGTTTCTTTCTTGGCCTCGTAGTGTGCCCTGGCTAGCAGTTAACAGTACATTTCCCCTTGTTGACAAATTCGAATCTGCTTGAAAAAAAAAAAAAAAAAATTAAGAACACACACAAACACACACACACACACACACATACATACATGATATACATATGTATATATATACTTATACATATACATACATACATACATACATATGTATATATACATTTATACATACAGATATATACATACTCGTACACACATACACACAAACATGTATATATATATATATATATTCATATATATATGTGTAATATATATATACACATTATATATATATAATATATATATATATATATATATAAAACAGACACACATGTATGTGTATATATATGTACATATATACATATGTTAATATATATATGTATAAATATTAATATGCATATGTATATATGTATATATGTATATATATATATATATATATATATATATATATAAGCATATTTATATAAAGTAAACACACACACACACATATACATATATATGTGTGTATACACATATACATACATACATATATAATATATATATATATATATATATACATATACATATACACATATACATATAACACACACACACACACACACACGTATATCTATCTATCCATCTATCTATCTATATATATATATATAAGTATGCTTGCAAATAGACAGATAGAGAGAGAGATAACTAGTAGTGACTGGCCAACCGTCCTTGTATATTATTTTGATAAGCAATCTGAACGAACTAAATACGAGGTAAGGGATATCATTATTTGAAACCATTCTTTCTTTATAGCTATGAATATCTTTCAGAAATGACACGGACACCTGCATCCTTCTCCATTACCTTCCAGCAATTACGGTCCAGGTGTGACAGGAAATCTACTCTAGTTACTCCTTTCCCTTCCCCTATTAAGGCCCAGCCACCTAATTCCCCTGGAGACTGACTGTATGGAGTTGATACGCAGAGTAATTTCTTTCGGTTTAAACCTTTAATTTGAATGGTATAAATCGCCAAATTCGTCTATTTGGATTGGGTTGATGTCGGTGTTACCCAGTTTTGCTCATTGGTATATGATAGCTCTATGTAGTTGTTAGCGCGTAATGAACCAGTTACTTGCAGTGTTGGTTTTTATCCCTTTACGTATACGCAGATCAAAGGAACAGAGGAAAAAACATATCACGAACCCCCTAAGAAATAAACAATAAATAAGCAAACATATAAATAAAAATCTCACCCTGTACAGCGGCAGAAATGGTTCCATTTATGACAGGACGATGCTCTCTTGCAATATCACCAAATTCAACGCCTCCCCTTTTTATGACACTCCAGTCGGTGTAACGAGTGGCAAGGACCACATGGTCTATGGCGGAGACCACTAAAAATGAATATCCCCCTCGAGTAATGGGGGCCACCAGACGCATTTCCCTCTTCATAGCGGTTACTAGTACTCTTTCGAGTAAATAGAAAGAACATTTGCCAGTGGATTTTCTTTTAAATGATAATAGACGACTTCTAAAAGTTACTGCAATAAGGCAGAGATATTGGTGGTGAGTGATGCGAACAAGAAAGGTATTTGTTGAAATAACACTGATAACAAATATATATAATGGTAATAATGATGAAAAAACAGCTATAATGACAATGATGATATTCGGGGGAAGGTAACCATGCCACGGACTCGACACCCCTCACAGTAGAAGGAACATTCTTATAAGATATATTTCAGAGGCTAAGAGACAGTGAATGATTACCAGTTAGAGAATTAGGTGCCTTTAACATCATTAGGCAAAGACTGGCAATTCTAAGTAGTACAGTTATATCAAATGGACGGCTATTCTCTGTAGAACTCGGAAGAAATAGAGGGAGTTCAAAGCAGGAAGCGACGAGCTAGAGAGAAAGTTAGAAGGTACCAGGATAAACGAGGAAATACGATCAGGGAGCCCTAATGAAAACAATCCAACCACTGTGTAAGAAGTCCCTATGGAGATACACCAAAGGAAAAATCAAGAGCCTTGGTAGTTAGACAGTCAAGAATTGTGGAAACAACCATTGTAGGAGTTAGTTGGAGAGGCAGCCATGAATTTCAAATATGTAGAGAAGAACCAGTTGAAAGGAGGTCAATGAGATTTGGTTCATGATTCCGGCTGTCGGTTTCACAGAAAATAACCAGGAACTCTTTGCAAAGCCACGATTAGATGAGATGAAAAATATATAACAGTGGATTGAACAGACTGATTATACTTACAAAACAAGAAAGTAAAAATGTGAGGGAGAGTAGAAGATCTGGAGAACAGGTATAATTTTGTAGTTGAAGACTTCTAGCAAATAGTAGCACCTAAAATGAAATAGAAATACATGAAACATGGAATAAACACTATACAAAGTATGATATACAAGCCCACTCAGAGACGACTCTTTAATGCAATGGGGAAGGGAGGATCATAACAATGCTTAGCCTGGCGCATAGCAGAGCACGCTTATATGAAGCAACATCTGGGTCAAGCCATTGGAACACTGAGGAAATACATTGGGTAAGACAAACAGAAACAGAATCAAAACAAGCACCCAGGCAAGGCGACACAATCATCGCTGTCAGAATAATCATAAAACAAGCTAAAAAGTTACCGAATTGGAAATCCCTTAGACTGGAAGGGCTGCCAGGATACTTTTCTGAGTGCTGTGAAAGACTAGCCTGGCAGTCACAAACATGCCTACAGAACTGTACACCAGGCTAAGGGAAATGTAGTAACGAACTTTTAGACCCATTATTTGTGTCTCCTTGACATGGGTAAACTTCCATGATAGTTTTAGCAGAAACTTATGGATATTTAGAGAAATGAGACCTTAAAGAAGGTATAAGCAACGAGAAGGACTAAATATCCGTTATTTATGGACAGAATGATAATTAAGATTTATATAAGGGGCTTGTTAGTTATACTGCCTTTACAAAACAGTCGATAGTGTTTTAGCGTATTTGAGAGCAGCAATCAGACATGGCGGAAGTGACTGGGAAATGAAAGAGTATTTTTTTTTCAAGGTGACATCCATTCATCATAACTTTTCGCATCATTCACTCGTGCAACTAACGTTGGCACTGGAGAAGGTGGATCAAGCTGCGACTTAGCAGGCCAAAAATAAAAGGCCAACCGTTTAATCATACATAGTCTTGAATCATAAAAGTGAAAACCGGGTAGATATGTTAAACATATTGCGCATTTTTCGCTAAAAAATGGGGTGGACTGTGGAATTAGCAAATGTGCAAGACTCGTAATGAAAAGAGATAAAATATCACACTAGGATAGTATTATATTACCAGACAGACATGTAATTAAAAGGCTTGAGAAAGGGGAGGGGATGGAAATTGGCGTAATGAAAGATGAGATGAGAACAAATATAAAAATGAGGATCTCGGGAGGGTGGGAAAAAGGGAAGAAACGTAATCAACAGCATAAAATAAAGGAACGTTTCACTAATAATATGGCGCTAGTTCGATTAAATGGACGAAAAAAAGAGATGGGAAGGTCAAAAGGACCAGTAAATGTCATCGCACAGGATTCCAACAACTAAGCAGATGTAGGTCGTGGGAGACGGTGCTGGAGAGTGTGTTGTCTTGGAAGTAGTTTATCTGAGTGCAACGAAAAAGTGTATGTAGACTAATAGAGACTAACAAGTTATCTCTCTCTCTCTCTCTCTCTCTCTCTCTCTCTCTCTCACACACACACACACACACACACACACACACACACACACACACAGAGCGAGAGCGAGAGAGAAAGACAGAGAGAGAGAGAGAGAGAGAGAGAGAGAGATAGATAGATAGAGAGAGAGAGAGAGAGAGAGAGAGAGAGAGAGAGGGAGAGAGGCCTTTATAGGTGCTTAATGGTTAATGCTTTAAACAAATAAATGTGCTAGACACCAGAGGTCATATAGCACCTTAGTAAAATACTGTGGTGAAAGGGGTTTGAAAGAGAAAGGGGTAGGAAGAGGGGGAGTAAATGGGGTAGGATAGGGATTGATAGAAGGGGGAAGGGTTGAGGACAAAGAGTGATTAAATCGAATGGAGGGTATTCACGCGTCTGAGGAAGGAAAGCGGGTTGTCAACTGAAAAAGGGGGGGGGGGGGACTCCGTGGGGATGTCCGACTGGTTGGGGGGGGGGGGGGAGGTCAAGTAGGGAAAAGCGAGGGAACGGCATTCAGTAAAGCAAGTAAAATATGTGGGACGGAAAGAGGAACATTGCATATATGATATAATCTAATAATGTGATATACATATGATATGATACATACACATACATTTGATATCATGTTTATATAACATGATATTATTTAAGTCCCCTAAAATATCAAAATTTCTCTTTCATATTTCAGAGCTACCATGGTAACGAGTGATTCTTAGATTTATAACCGGCCGTCGTTGTCAAGTTTAAATAAAGAATTTAAATGGACTTTAATGCTAGATAGCCCTTAACGGAACAAGAAAGATGCATCATCTGTTTGTAGGTTAAATATCGGAAAAGAGACTATCTGTCATATCGTAAAAGAATTCATAACTTGGTACAGAAGCAGTATATTC
>NC_061828.1:26350900-26353400 GCF_019202785.1 Penaeus chinensis | reverse complement strand
CTCTCTCTCTCTCTCTCTCTCTCTCTCTCTCTCTCTCTCTCTCTCTCTCTCTCTCTCTCTCTCTCTCTCTCTCTCTCTCTCTCTCTCTCTCTCTCTCGTTTACATAATAATTTATCACCATAAGCCTATAATTCATGCCTCATTCCATGCCGAGATGAGTCTAGAAAATGTGCTGCCGAATTTCCTAAAGTATAGCAAGGATAATGGATTGCTTTATTGACGACGCTCTTCGCTCATGGATTAAGTGTGTGATCGCCGGCGTGGGCCAGGTCGGTCCTGACGAAGGAGGCGTCGCGTGTCAGGCGCTCGGTGGGGGTGGGGGGGCGAGGGTTGTCATGGCTTCGATTTTTTTTTTCCTTTTGTGTGTATTTCTGACGGTAATGATATGCAGTTAGACTTTCCTTGGATGATTTATGGCCCGGCATTTTGGGGATATAACTAATGGAAGGACTGGAGGCGATTATCTTCATTATTTTGGCAAGTTTGTTAACGTTCTGTGAGATTATATATTTATTCTAAGTTTTTAGATTATATATATGTATATATATATATGCACACACACACACACACACACACACACACACACACACACACACACACACACACACACACACACACACACACACACACACACACACAGACACACACGCACACACACACACGCACACACACACACACACACACACACACACACACACACACACACACACACTCTCTCTCTCTCTCTCTCTCTCTCTCTCTCTCTCTCTCTCTCTCTCTCTCTCTCTCTCTCTCAGATATTCTGAATCAGTGTATGGGAAATAGTAATTTGAATTTTGAATGCCGGTAGTTTAGGGAATGAGTCGTGATTTATAACAATAATTATAGTTTGAACAGGATTGATATCAAACACACTCGCTTCCTTTAATGTTAGTCTCTCATATTGCTTTGATGCGCTATTTTGTAACTATTCCCAAGGACCGTTGCCAGCGCCGCGCAACTCGACCCGGAATGATTTATTGGTGCGCCAGTACTCAGAGTATGCCATGAAAGGACGTTATTACTTGCACAGCTCACGCAAGCATGTATGCGTGCACGCATACATGCGCACCCGCCTATCCCCACCTGGGCCCACCACCTAAGAAACCAACAACCCACCCTCCTACATACACACCCACACACACACACACACACACACACACACACACACACACACACACACACACACACACACACACACACACACACACACACACACACACACACACACACACACACACACACACACACACACACACACACACACACACACACACACACACACACACACACACACACACACACACACACACACACACACACACACACACACACACACATCCACTCTCCTGCGCAAGAAGAGGTCTCCTCCGCCCGATAAAACATGCCCTGCCGTCCGGGCGAGCGCCTCCCGATCCTTCAGAAGCGAAATCTTGGCAAAGGAAACTGCGAGTGTGCTTTTTCCCAGGGCCGACGAGAGGCTGTCCCGGAGCCGCCACGTCATCATCCGGCCGAAGCGACGCTGTACAATTCTCCCGAGATGTTTCCATGCGCCTGAACTTCCTTTCATTCGCTTTTCACCTCCCTTCTTGCCCTTCCCCTCTGGCCCCTTCCCCTCCCCCCCTCGCCCTTCCTTCCCCAGCCCTTCTCGCCTCCTTTGGGAGGAACTCGATATTGGATATTGTAAGATTTTTTTTTTTTTTTCACAGACAAAAAAAATCGGTATGAGAATTTAGTTGTTAATTCTTTTGGAGAAAGTCTCTGTGTGAAATCACTGTTGAAGGAAAGTAACACAACACCAGAAATGACATTTCATGAAGAAATGAAAGAAATACAAAGCGTGGAGCATATTTTCCGGGATGCAGCCCTGCCGCCCCCTGAGCGCACGCACTCCGCCGCATGTTCACGAGCGACTGACCGCGCGGCGAGAAAGGCGTCACGGCGGGAATTTTTATTACAGGCCCACGACGACACCGGGGAAGGGGCGGAGGGGGGAGGGGGAGGTGTTATGTGGTCACCGTTGCTGGAACTCCGTTTTAGGCAGCGATGACATGAAAGCCGCCTTAGCTTGGCCTGGAACGAGAGCAAAACTTGGGTTGGATAGGCCCAGTTGCCCTCGAAGGCAGCCATAATCATCGCCTCTGCTATCGCCCACTCACTCGGAGGCAGTGTTGCTGAGTGAAGTGCCCCGTATTTCCTCTTTCTCTTCTCATCCTTATCTTCCTCCTCCCCCTCCACCCCCCCCCCCCGGTTTGAAGGGCACCCTCACCTGAGAGCGAGCGAAAGAGTGCCGAGAGCCAGAGGGACGCGACTCAAAGGCGTAAATAAGGACGCGAAGAAACGATCGCAGTCGAGCGATGACGTCCGCCGGTGTGTGTAAATATAAATATATATATAAATATGTATATATATATTTATATATCTGTATAATGATATGTATATATATGTTGTGTGTGTAAATATAAATATATATATATAAATA
>NC_061828.1:26315900-26320900 GCF_019202785.1 Penaeus chinensis | reverse complement strand
CTTTATATTTCTTTTCCCGCTTTTGGTTTGCTTGATCTGAATTTCTTGTCTTTCCTCAACTAACTCTTTCCGCTCCCTTCTTCCTTTCATGTCTCTTGTTTCTTTCTCATTATCCTCTTTCATTAATTCTTTCTACTCTCTTTCCTCTTGATCTTGTTTCTTCTCATTTCTTACGGTTGTTTCTTGTCATCAACTTTCTTCTTAACTTCTACTATTACTGTAAAAATAAAGTCAACGGATATAATCAACAAAAATAGAAGGTTGGCGAGACAAAATATGAAAGCCGGGAATAATGCAGCGACAAAACGCCAAAGAAAATGGAAGACAGAAAGTAAAAATGGCGGGAAAATGTATCAAATTCTATTTCTCTGGACACCGTAACAATTCTGTGTACCAAATATCTGCATTTTCCGCGTCGTAAAGATTGGGAAAAGATGAATGCGGTGGCTATAAAAGATTTAACGTCCCAATCCAACAAATGTGAGATTCAAACTCACAGAAAAGGATCACACAGCCATGCGAGGATCGGTGTCTTATAACTTCTCTTTTCACTTATGATTTTCCGCGCTTCTCCTTTTTCTTTCTTTGCTTTACACTTCTTTCGATTTCCAGATGGATTTGGCTCGACGTTTTATGCGGTCAGTTTATTTGCATCTCGAATCGAAAACTCTTCTTTTCTTTATTATATCCTTTTTGTCTTCCTTTACGGGGCGAGTATAAAGATTTCCAAGACCACTTTGCATCTCGACTTATGAATAAACTAAGCAGATACACGAAAACGCACGAATAAACTATGCATGTACGTGGCTACACATGAGTACAATATGCATATACTCCATCTTGTATGAATTAAAATATTTAAAAGCGGCAAAAAAGGAAAGATCTATGCTATACTCGGAGGAGTGATCTCTTAAGCACGGCGGCAGATATACCAGAAGATTACATATTCGGGAGCGAAAGAGAAGGAGAAGTAACTAGATAATGAATAGCAAAAGAGAATGATAGATTTACAGACGGACAGACAGACAGACAGATGGATGATTTAAAAAGGAAGGGGAGGGTAAGTGACCGTTAGAGAGATAGAGAGACATTTGGACAGATACAAAATACTTATGAATAAACACACAGAGAAAATAAGATAACGAAATGGATATAACGAGCAAGAGATACCAAAAATCGGATGAAAGAAATAAAGGCAACCACAAAGAGAGAGAAAGAGAGAAAGAGAAAAAGAGAGAAAATGGTGTTCCTTCCATATTCTCTGCCTCCCGTGTTGTATTTTTCCCCGCGCCGCCCGACCTCATTAATGGTTTATCCTCCTTATGGGCAAAGGAGCTTAAAACGGAATCATCGCGGAGGTTAAAATACGCCTGCAACATTACCATGAAAAATTCACCTAGCAGGAAACCCGAGGGAAACCGAGCCAACAGTCTCTTTAAGATGCGGCCGCCTTCGTTTTTACGTCGCGATTTAAGGTCGAAGTTTGTTGATATTTTCTACTTACTTAAGGGTTGAGTGAACATTTTCATGTATCTTGCTATAAATTTCAAGAAGAATGATAACGTAATAGACGATGGAAATACAGATGCAATCTCTCTCTCTCTCCCTCCCTCCCTCCCTCCCTGCCTCCCTGCCTCCCTCCCTCTCTCTCTCTCTCTCTCTTCACAACGTGAGGTGTATTTGACCGGTTTCGATTATATCTTCATCAAAAATACATGCATTTCTGACGAACATATCCATTCTCAGGGCTGGTTTTGTTTGAGGGCTACCTTGCGAATTGTATCTTCATAAATAATAAAAATAATAATAACGAAAACAACAACAAAAACATTAATGATGCTGATGAATCCAAATGAACCAAAAGTTCATTGTCAACAGGGTTACTATTTCTACTGCTAATAATAGAAAATATAATAATGGTAGAGGTGGTATCGATAATGACGTGGGAATTAATAAAGGTGAAAACTACTACTACTACTACTACTACTACTATTACTACTACTACTACTACTGCCGCTGCTGTTGCTACTACTACCATTCATGATGACAATAACAATAATATCAACAATGATAAAAACAGCAGAAATGGTGCCAACAAAATAATAACTCATCAACAGCATTAGATCCCAGCTCTGACATCACAGCGAGATGTTCCGCGAGCCAAAGAGGCGACGCTAAGGGACCACAAAGTACGCTTGACGATGACACAATTTTCTTCTCTCGCAAGTGGAAGAGCAGAAGGGCGGAGTCGGGAGGAGGTCGTTCTGCTCGAATCGTGGAGAAGGTCGTACTGAGTCGTTCATATGAGAGAACAGAGGATCTTGGATGCAGTCGGAGGGAAGGACTGGTGATGGTTGGGGGGAGGTCGTTAAGGGGGGAGGGGTCAGAGATGTCGAAGGAAGATCTGTGTTTTTCTTTCTTTTATTTTTAAATTCTATTTTGTGTAATGGTAGTTCGTATTAAATAGGTCGTAGAGAGATTTATTTAGGAGATCTCATAAGGTTGTGTTGCGAATGCAAGGAGGAGCTTTAACAAGAATCCTAGTTGACAATTAGTGCAGGGGGGGGGGGGGGGTCGTGGGGAGCGCCACGAAGAGGGGTCGCGAGAGGCGGGCCGCGGGGTCGTCGCGGGGAGAGCGCCCCCGAGGGCCCGGGGCGTCGGATTGAGTTATGCCGCACCCCCCCCCCCTCCCCCCGCGCCGCTCGGGGATCGTCTGTCGGATCAAAGGGAGAGTGTGATTGGCTTTTCATATTTTCAAAATCCCGCATAAATGACACGCGGGGAAGAAGTCGGCGAGCGGAACAGAGAGCGAAGATTGGAGGTACGTTGGGAGGGCGAGGATCTGCGGGAGGAGGCGAGGGCGAGAATCGGAGGATGGCTATCTGACGGCGAGGTTCCGAGGGGAACAGGAGAACAAACCAGATGAAAGTTGTGAGAGAATAAAAGGTAAAGAAAAAAATGCGGAGACACGTGATGCGACAGAAACTCCGATACTATGGAATTGCAATTGAAGTTCAAGAAAATAACACAAATAATCAAACCCTTATGATAGTGAACTTTACGAAAATGCGAAAGGGCGAATGAAAAATGCAAAGATGACAAATAAACATAGAGATATAAACATGAGAAATGAGAAACAAATGTAAGGAAAGGAGAGACAAATAAACCCAAAGAAGAAGCATACAAATCATCACGAAAAAGGATAAACCAATAAACACAAAGAAACAAACAGAAGAGATGAAAAAGAGAGAGACCAGAAAGCGATCGAAGGAGAGACAGAGAGAGAGAGAGCAGAGAGCGAACGAAGGAGAGGAAGGGAGAGCGAGGACAGGAGGAGCGAGCCGAGAGAGGACAAACAGCGCCAAGAGCCAACAGCAAGCACCCCGCTGGTTATGATCCATCATCTAATGCAAAATTTCGATGTGGTTATTATGAGCCTTTTGTGGTGGGGGTGAAGGGGGGGAGGGTTGTTAATGGGCTGGGGGGTTCGGGGGAACAGGGAAGGGGGGTTTAAAGGGGGTGAGGGGGTCGAGTAAGGTGGCGGAGGATAATAAAGGAAGGGAGAGTCAATAAAGGAGATATTTGAGAGGCACGACAGAAGAAATGGGAGGGAGTTAAATTGCGGCCGAATTGGGTAGCGCGTGGAAGGCGGGGAATAAGGAAGGAATTGGGTGAAAGAGACTTGGATAAGAGGGACGAAAAAAGAAAAAGGAAATGGTGAATGAAACAAAAAATGGTTAGAATAATCAAATACTTTATGAACCTCTACACTGAGCCGACCCCACAAGAAAGAAAAGCTGAAGGGGATACATTACAACGGAATATTCAAGTGACGTGTATTAGTGAAAGCGTAAAAAAGAAGAAAGTAGGAGAAAGGCCGTCCACTGACAAATGTCAAAGAAGGAAATATCGAAGAGTAAATCGCTGGGTGTCCATCAGAGGCCCTAGAGACGGGGACTGGCCCTGGGGTCGACGTAGCAGATCTCTCCGTATCGGCCCTTCGGCAATTTGTTACTTAACGATGCTTTGTGTGGTCATTGGCGCCCTCGCTGCCTCACTCCGCCCATTCCCTTGTCGCCTAAAACCCGCACCCAAACAGTCCCCCGCTGCTTACTTCCGTCTATTGTGCTTCGTCTGTCAGCCTGTCTCTCATCCCACCATGCGCTTCGGTTTCCTTTATCTGCGTCATCTTCCGTCTCTGATGGTTCTCCTCCCGTTCGGCCTCAGCCGATCTCGCCCATCTCTTCATTCAGATCATATTTCTGCCTTTTTGGATCTCCCGAATGACCCTTTGTAGATGCTATCCTTCTCGTCGTTCTGAACATGGATCTTCTCTCGTTTTTTTTTTTTTTCATTGACGTGATGTTGCCACACTTGCGGTGACCACCGGCTGCTTCTACTCCATTTCTTGGTCTTTCACCCTTCCTTTCTGAGGCGTCCTCGCAGCACCCGCTGCTGCAGCTTAGCAGCCCTCGCTCTCTCTCCTTCACGGAGTCCCCTACCCATAAAACATCACAATGGGCAGCACGGAGGCTCGGGTGTAAAATCAAGTTGAATAGTCCATTCTCCTCTCCCCCTCCGTTCCATTCCCTTCTGCTCCCTCTTTCCGCCCCGGGTCTGAGGCGCGCATGGAGCTCGCCCAGGGTAGCCAGCACCGCCGTCGACACCGTAACCAGCGTGCAGGAATACACAATGCACAGCAAAGACACTCCTGACAGCCAGTTTCATGGCCAGGTAGCGAGAGCGGAGACTGCCTGTGTGTGCGCCGCCCTTCAGGTCTCGGAACCCGGTGCGGAGGCTTCGGGCGTCTAGGATCGGCGGGCAGAGAAAGGGCTTTGGTGTCGCTCGTCATGCCCAATATCAAGGGCCTTTCAGCGTGTCTCGGGGATGATGTAATAGGGGCTTTGATAGAATTAATTGTGGCCGATAAAGGTCTTTGAAATCGTTGAGTTTTGCGAATAGTTCTCTTTGTTACTAACTTTGCCTGACAGGGACTTTTG
>NC_061828.1:26303400-26305900 GCF_019202785.1 Penaeus chinensis | reverse complement strand
CAGCTACCTAAAGAATAAAACAAATCACGTCACATATACCTTGATCAAGTCTCAGGTGCTCCTAGCAGTACCCGGAGACACCCATAGTTCCCGGGCATTGTCAAATAAATACTAGACGTGTCCTTGAGTACCTGGAGCTATCTACAAATATTTAGACACAATGCCAAAGAACCAAATCCATGGTCAGAAGCCCTTTGGCCAACAATAAGAACACTTGTATATGATATCTAGGGATCAGGATACTCGCTGGTATTTTAAAGAGGCTGAAGATAGCGTTAAGACCCCCAGATGGGAGTACCGTGAATTGAATACCTGGCGATGACCGCGGAGCAAAGTCGACGGAAGGACAGCGAGGACCGAGAGTACAGGTAGAGCGGCAGAAGTCATCAAAAGCCAGTTCGACTACTTCCTCCCCCCCTTCCCTCCCTCCCCCCACTTGAAACCCATCCCCTAATCTTAAGCCGGACTGTTAGCACAGGTGGCACCGGGTACAAATCACGCATTACTGACTAGGGCGGCTGGTGGGCAAACTGATGAGAATCGGAGTAGCGGAGCGAGAGGGCAGGTCGAAGGGAGAGTATGAAGGTTGCCAAATCGAACACACTTCCTGCAGCTGTGGTAAGGTGGGGAGGGGGGGGGGGAGGTGGAGAGGGGGGGAGGGAAATGCTCAGGTAACACAGCACTGAAAATGACCCGGCAATGAACACACGCATACTTGTGGCGTGGCAGGGTCTTTGGGAAGTTTAAGGGACAGAGACGGAGAGAGAGAGAGTATCAAAACAACGAAAACTTTCACACACTTTACATTCATACTTACGTACACATATACCTACCTACATACATGCATACATCGATATTCATGTATACATATACATATATATATATATATATATATATATATATATATATATATATATATGTCTGTATACACACACACACACACACACACACACACACACACACACACACACACACACATATATATACACACATATATACACACACACACACACACACACACACACACATATATATATATATATATATATATATATATATATGTATATGTATATATACATATGCACATATATATATATATATATGTATATATATATATATATATATATATATGTATATATATATATATATATATATATATATATAAAGAAGTAGAAAGAGAGAGTGAGAGAGCAAGACACACAGGCGGACGCAGCCGCCCCCCATGAACAGGATTATGGGGGGCTGGTGGTACTGGTAGTAAAATTTATCAGGAGCTTACGTGGATCCCGGGGGAGGGGAGGAGGGCGGGGGCTGCCAAGGTGGTGTAGAGGGGGTGTTTGTGTGTGTGTGTGTGTGTGTGTGTGTGTGTGTGTGTGTGTGTGTGTGTGTGTGTGTGTGTGTGTGTGTGTGTGTGTGTGTGTGTGTGTGTGTGTGCGTGTATGTGTGCATGTGTGTGTGAGCGTGTGTGTGTGTGATTGAAAATGTGTGTTTGTGAGTGTACCTGAGCAATGGCGCAATACCATAAGGGCGCTGTAACAGAATCCTTATTGGCCGAGCGATATCAGGTTGGCACGAGCCCGCTGGTGCCGGCGGAAGGCGAGGGTGCAGGTGTAAGGTAACCTCTGATACGTGGAGTCTGCGGACGCCTCGGGGCTGTGCGCGCGGCGCCGGTGACCAGGGAGAAGGAATTGGAAAAGAGAGCATACAAGAGAGAGTCAGTGAAAATGAAAGAGTCAGATAAACATTTAAAAAAAAGAAGGAAAGAGAGGATGGGGCGTTTGTGATATTTAGAAAAGAGGGATAGAGGAGATCACGAGAACAAAGCGGAGAGCCAAGTAAAAGTGAGAGAGAGCTTAGCAGGGAAAAGCCAACGTGTTCGACACACAGGACTGTACTTCGCATGCCTCACAGAATGGCAACACATCTACTGTTTGTATTAGTCCCCCCCCCCCTTCCCCGATACAGTACTCGTTCGCACTGACCTCTTCGACCTTCGTGCTTGTTGTTGCTGGAGGAATGACCCATGCAGGATACGCTTCATCACGTGGTGCAAGAAAACATTTTTCCATTTTCCTCCTAACACTTTTTTCTTCTTTTTTTTCTTTACATGCGCATTGATTGTTTACAGCTTCAGGGCAATATAACTTTTTTTGTCGCCTGTACCTCAATATTCATCTTTGAAGTGTCAAGTCTGCACACCACATCTTTCCCCTTGGCACGAGTGTGTGAAGATCTTATTTTTGTTGGGTGATCTAGAATATTGTTCATGCGTACCCTATGCAAAATATCAGGCAGTTTTGGGAAGGGATAAAGCCTGCTATGGTCGTTGGTTCCGCCAGGATTTCATTTCTATGGCATGCGGACAGCCATGGCAGCCGCTCCATCTCGCTCGCTTCCTCCGCTGTTTTGTTCCGACGAATTTAGGTTATGGTTCCCCGTTTTTCGCGCTTGCAGGGAAACTGCTAAAGCAAAACATATACGGCATATTCGCCTGCTGTCT
>NC_061828.1:26295900-26298400 GCF_019202785.1 Penaeus chinensis | reverse complement strand
GGGCTCCCTCGCCTGTAGTGCGTGACATGGGCGGAAACACACCCAGGATCAGGAATAAGTAAACTGAACTCAATACTTTATTCACGATGTTCTCTTTTGGCTTGTAATATGTGGAGCTTGTGTTTCTGTTTCTACATTCTTCTCAATCAAATACTGTATCAAACTGGTAAGAAGCTACAAAAAATGCCATACAGTTTTGACTGATAGTAAACAGCCATCATGCATACTTTAAGCATTTGTTGTTTAACGAAAAGGATAAGCGTCTTTTCCCATTTTATTGTAATTCCTGATGTATGTTTATTTAATCTCCTAAAAAACACCTACTCATGTGTAAAATCGCATAAACTCTACCACTAATCAATAAGAACAACCCCTTTGCAAGAAAGTGCAACACGCCGAGAACACGAGCGAGCCGCCGCGCCAGACAGTCTGTAGAATACGCACAAAGGAGGAACTCGTGCACGTCACCCGAGTAATGAATTCCATTCCGGATGATGTATGTCGATGATAACCAGTTTAGGTTTTGCGGCGCGCGTGTTTTAGTCCAGCGTTCGTGTAGAGGAGCCGTTCGTCAATCCGGATTAAAGACTGCTGCCTTTGTGGTCGCTTCCGTCTCGTATGACCAATTACAGTCATTCAGTGTACTCGGGTTGTCGCTGATGAAACCGAGGATGGCCGGCAACAACCTTTTTGTCACAGGAATAGCAAAAGAAGGTAATTAATAAATCATGATAGAAAAATATTTAGTTTTAGGACATTTCCTGCTGTACCTTATTCTAAAATCGGATAGTACTGTTTCTTTTGTTTTCCAACTTTGCATGTTTATCAACCTGGCAAGATATCTTCATCAGGACAATTATTTTGCCTCTTATTGCGTTAAAAGCGTACGGTAAACTTACTGTAATATACGGAAATATATGTGTGTGTATGTTGCACACACACACACACACACACACACACACACTCACACACACACACACATGTGAAAGAGAGAGAGAGAGAGAGAGAGAGAGAGAGAGAGAGAGAGAGAGAGAGAGAGAGAGAGAGAGAGAGAGAGAGAGAGAGAGAGAGAGAGAGAGAGAGAGCGCAGGCGACCAAGCAGGCAGGTAGCTACGGCCTTCCCAGTTCACCCTAGTTTGGGAAAACAGGGAAACAGGGACACGGACACGGACAGACACGGCAGCAAACAGAAGCTCAGCTTTAGTCCTTTTCCCCATAGGCTTTACCTCTCGCTCCAACAATGGCGAAAAAGCAAGCTGAAGACGTTAACTAACTTTTGACGAATATTACGCCCCGTCCGAGCGGTACGATACGATAGTGCCTGCTCTCTCTTTCTCTCTCCGTCTCTCTCTCTCTCTCTCTCTCTCTCTCTCTCTCTCCGTCTCTCTCTCTCTCTCTCTCTCTCTCTCTCTCTCTCTCTCTCTCTCTCTCTCTCTCACTCTTTCTCTTTGATATTCAGTCTGTTTCTCCTACCGGGTTAATTAGGGTTAATCGTTACTTTATTTTGTCTTAAATGCGAAAGGACAGCATTTCCACCGACTTTTCCTGCCCTTTCCCCTCCTTTTAGTTCTTTCGCTTTCTTTATTTTAGAAACAAAATTGCCACAATTTCCGTCCAATTTCGCCAGTGCTCGCAAACTTGTGAAAACCCCAGCCACAGCTTGAGCTTGTCTCTATGGGACTCAATCCTTATTACCTCCTGGCGGCAAACAATGACACTTGGAAGCGGCAACTCGATGGCAGTCAAGTCTATATTCTGGAAACTTTCTCATTGTAACTTCAGGAAGTCGCTTTGTCCACGCGGCGGCGGCGGCGGCGGCGGTGGCTCCGTCCGTCGGATCTGCTCTCCCTTCAAGAACTCGCCGGGTTTTCAGCTTCTCTTGATAAAGACTAAGGCACTCGCGGGACAGCCATCTCTCGTAGGACGATCCGCGAAAACTTGATTCTGCAGTAAAGGAAGGGCTGGGGAAGGAGGAGGGGGGGGGGGGGTGGGGGTGAGACGGGCGAGGTTAGGAAGCAATGGGATTCTTGGAAGCGTCTTTGAAGTGTGTTTCTTAGAAGAGTCTTTGAAGTGAGGTTCAAAAAAGCGTCGCGGAAATGGAATTCTGAGAAGTATCTTTGAAATGGGATTCTTAGAAGTGCCTTTGCAGTGGGATTCTTAGAAGCGACTTCAATTTTTATGTTCTTAGAAGGGGCTTAGAACACTTATATTTAGAAGCGTTTAGAAGAGGGACCATGAGAAGGCTTAGAAGAATTCAAAGAAACGTTTAGAATGGGATTTTAGTGGCATCTTTAGAAGCCTCGTTGAAGTGGGATTCCAAGAAGCATCTTTGAAATGGGATTCTAAGAAGCGACTTAGCATTGGTATTCTGAGAAGCTTTTCGGAAGCGGCGTTTTTAAAAGCATTATTGAAGCATGATTCTTAGAAGTGTCTCTGAAGCGGGGCTCTTCGCTCCTCCGACCCCAAGGGCGAGGTGACAGGCGCGTGGACAGCCCGGCGC
>NC_061828.1:26283400-26288400 GCF_019202785.1 Penaeus chinensis | reverse complement strand
ACCCAGCGGCCAGCCCGGCCGTCATCGCCCAGTCATTCGCGAGGCCTGGTTGACCGCCGGTTAATTGGGCTTGTGTTCGCGCGCCGCTCGATCAAGCTCCCTGATTGCGTTGGTTCCTCACCTCCGTCGGCTGTCAGGAAGCCTCCATTTATCGATTTCATCACCGTGATTAATAAAAATAACAGGATATCCATCATTATGGAGCTTCCAGTATCGCTATTATTATCTATGAGGATCGTTATTTTGGTTTTTAATTATAGATCGTGTGATTAATTTTGTAGATATAGTTAGTTGTTAATAGTGTTAGTTGATAATAGCGTTTGCTTTGCTATCTGTGGCAATGATTGTTGCAGCGTTAATATAGTTCTTTGCACTGCTAAGTAAAGCATCAATATTGTTGCTATCCTAATATAATTATAAACGTCTGTAAGCTTACAATTATCAGCACTTAATTGCTAGCTGTGCCAAGGGTGAGACCTGGGAAATACTACACAGCCATTTTTTTCTCCCTTAAGGATCCTATTAGCCAAGGGTTTGCTGGGCGTGTAATAAATAGCTCTGACGGGGTGAGAGGGGGTGAAGGGATGGGGGCTTGGTGGGGGGGGGGGCTGTCGGCCGACCAATCCGTTGATGAGGATGTTATTTCGGACGTGGGCGATTGGGGAGGCAGAGGGCAGGTAGTGGAAGAAAACGTTTCCTTCGAGTCTGTTGAAGGCCGGAGGACCGCGAGAAGCGATGGTCTCAGGCTCGCGCCGCCCCTGCAGGAAAGGAATGTAACAGCGGCATCGTGTCTCTCAGGTGTGGCGCGGTACTAAGAGAGCGATTAGAGATGCTGTTGAGGGGCGGGAGATGAGCGCAGGCTGGGTAGGGTTTGGGGAAGGGTTGTGATGGGTCGAGGGGGCGGGCGCGCGCTCCTCGAGGTGTTCCGGCCGGTTGGCTCACTGAGGGTTCGAACCGCGCTCGCTCGGAACCAATTACGAGGCGCGAACGCAATAGATTTCAACTCTAGATCCTCATGTATTTTCTGGTCTTATATTGACTGTTCTGCTTGTGCGTGCAGCGGCAAGGTCCCCGTCATGAAAAATCCGCCTGACGCAGCAGGGGGCCAAGGGGGGGGGGGGGGGCTTCCGCTTCGACCCCGATGTCACGCGATGGAGGAGGCGGCTCCGAGCTCATCATAACAATCTGTAAACCTTTAAAGAGTCTATAAAATCCTTGTAAACAGGCCGGCTATCGGCCCCAAGTTGTCTGAATTAAGTACCCTGTACAGGACAAGGCTATAATTGGGCAATAAAGTTAAGGGTATAGCGCAGTTCATTAGTTGTCCCCGCCCTTATCAGCCGTGATCGACAGTCTCTCGGGGCAAGACCCATAAAGTTAGCTCGCGGCCCTTAATTAGGCGCAGGTACGCGCCAACGCGGGCAAGCCTCGCGCCCACGGCGCGGAGAGGCTCGGGTGAAGACTGTCCGCGGGCGGGAGGCCCCTCGGGAACTGCAGGGAGGGCGGCGGCAATATGTCGGCTTCGGCAATGTCAAAGGTGACAAAGGGCGTAGCAGTGCCAGAAGAAGAAGCGTCTGGAAGCGAGGCAATCTGGTAATGCGGCGGCAAATGGGCGTCTGGCGAGTGTCATCCGAGAGGCGGCGTTGGGCGCGGCGCGCGGGCTGTCGAGGTCGCGACCAGAGGCGGCCATGAGCAAGGAGGAGGCGTGGCTTCCAACGATCATTGCGGGTAATTAACCAATCAGTGATCGAAAGTGCAATCTGCGCCCATTATACAGGTCGCCCGTGGGCGTGGTCGACATCCCCGATAAGCAAGATACCCGGAGATAACGAAGTGAAAAACTGAAAAGTAAAAAATGATGGGCGTGTATTGGGCGT
The DNA here is from genome assembly GCF_019202785.1 of Penaeus chinensis. Taxonomy (NCBI): domain Eukaryota; kingdom Metazoa; phylum Arthropoda; class Malacostraca; order Decapoda; family Penaeidae; genus Penaeus; species Penaeus chinensis. The sequence goes on along the minus strand of NC_061828.1, from coordinate 26,286,523 downwards.
GGGCAGCTTAGGTTATAATTAATGGCGGGGGCAGTGAAGACATGATGGGTTACAAACATGGCCGTGTCAGCTCACGCGGGCTGGTGTTTCATGGGCCGCGGCCCGGCGCTCATTTGCTCTTTACGCGCTGAAAGGCTCGTGTGTTTGTTTGCTCAGAAATCAGGGCCCGGCAGTCCTTTGCCTGCTTTATTTTTAACGTTTATGTTCCCTTTTATATGTATAAATGTATATATCCATGTAAGTACGTGCGCATGTGTATATATGTATATGTTAAATCTTGACTCCCTACTTTCCGAACCGTCAGGACTTTTAAATTTTCCTTTTCACTAGAAATCACAATACGAATTAGGCGCTTTGCATCGAACTCGGCCGAACCAGCTCCCAATCTCAATGACAATGAAGTTTCCACAGTTCCCGCCGGTGCCTGGCTGGAAGCTGTCTTCCCCCTCTCCTCCCCTCGTCCTACACCCCCCTGCCATCTCCCTTTCCCCCATCACCCATTTCCCTCCCCTGCCCCTTTCCCTATCCCTTCCCCCTCCCTCTCCTCACTCCTTTCCCTCCTCTTCCCCTCACTTGTTATCCTCCTCCTTCCCTCTCCCTCTCCCTTCCCTCTCCCCCGTTCGCCTCGTCCGTGACAAAGTGGTCGCCGAGTCACAATAAAAAGGTGCAGGACCCGGCCCATTCCTCCCTTGAAAGGCGTAAATTGGCAATGAATGGGGCTGCGTCGGGCCCGTAATGGGGGAGTGATGGGCAAACGGGTGGACAGGTCTGTGGAGGAAAGTGGACTCGTTTGCTTCATCCCCTGAACGCCCTCGCCCCGGCTCCTTATCCTCGTCCTCAGTGCATTCTAAGCATCAGATTCCCTATCCGAGTTCAGGGGTCGAGGGAGACGGAAGGGGCATGAGGAAGGAAGAACAAATACAAGGGTACCACACACACACACACACACACACACACACACACACACACACACACACACACACACACACACACACACACACACACACACACACACACGCACACAAACAAACACACAGCATACGTATAAGACCACAATAACCAACCAATACCGCCTCAGGCTGTCATTCTTTCCTTTATTAACCTGGCTGTCCTCGTAAATTTCACTCGAGGACGACCCACGAGGAGGAAATTGTTGTCCCTTCGCCCCTTCCCTCCCCCTCGCTCCCTCCCTCCCCCCTTCCCCTCCCTCCCCAAGTGTCCCAAAGTGGACGTTTCTTCTTTTCCTCGACACTTGCAGGGGGGAGAGGGGCAGGTGGGGGGGAGAGGGGGAAAAGGAGAGAATAAGGGGAGGAAGAGGAGAGGCTAGGGGGGAGGGAGAGGAGGGTGAAGGATGAGAGAGGAGAGGAGAAGAATAGGGGGGGGGGGCATGGGGGAGCAGGGGATGTCTGTTCGGGCACCTTAAGGCCTATTGATATCCCTGATTGGGAGAGGAGTGGGGGGGGGGGGGGTAACGGAACGGCGGATATGAAGAGGAATGGGGTGAGAGAGAGAGAGAGAGGCAGAAGAGAAGAGAAGAGTAGAGAAGAGGAGAACAGAGAAAAGAGAGAGAAAGAGAGAGAGAGAGAGAGAGGGAGAGAGAGAGAGAGAGAGAGAGAGAGAGAGAGAGAGAGAGAGAGAGAGAGAGAGAGAGAGAGAGAGAGAGAGAGAGAGAGAGGGAGAGAGAAAGAAAGAAAGAAAGAAAAAAAGAAAGAAAGAAATATTAACAGATAGATAGACAGATATTTGAATAGAAAGAGAAAGAGAGAGAGAGATAAACAAACAGAAAGAGAGGCGAAACAACGTAGCAACGGCGATGGACATGAAGAGAGAGCTACAGGGGTGAAAAGCAGGAACTTCATAAGTAATTAAAAAAAAAAAAGGTTTCCACGCCCACAATAACCAACCAAACGGACATTCAGTCAGAGAAGTATCTCGAGAAACGTTAGTTGTTTGACTTGTAGACACGAGATGAATAAGTAAAGTTTAAAGTACATAGATTCAAAGTATTCACAGAAACAAGATAGAAGAGTCAAGTACATAATTAGGTCCATAAAGTACAAAAATATAGAATAAAAAACACATAGATTCACAGACAGTTCATATAATTTAGAGACATAGCATAGATGGAGAAAGTGCATAATAACAAAAAACAAACAAACAAACATATAAGCAAAATACACAAAAAACACACACATAAATATGCAAAACAAGAGATCCCGGGGAGTAAGAAACATCAAGAATGAAAGCCAGAGAGGGGGGGAGAGGGGGGAGGGGGGGCTGACAGGTGACGGCGAGGGGCGGACCGAAGGCGAAGAGGAAGAGGGAATAAATGGGGGGAAATGAAGGTGAGGGGAATAAGAATGAGATGGAAAGGAGGAGCTTGGGGGAATGGAGGGGAAGACGGAAGGAAAGTCTCAAGGTATAAAGGCGGCTAACAGGAGATATATGAGGTAAGGAGAGAGAGAGAGAGAGAGAGCGAGAGAGAGAGAGAGAGAGAGAGAGAGAGAGAGAGAGAGAGAGAGAGAGAGAGAGAGAGAGAGAGAGAGAGAGAGAGAGAGAGAGAGAGCGAGAGAGAGGGAGAGAGAGAGAGAAAGAGGAGAGAGAGAGAGAGAGAGAGATAAACACAGAGAGAGAAAGAAACAGAAAGAGAGTGGAAACAGAGAGAGAGAGAAACAGAGAGAGAGGGAATCAGAGAGAGAGAAACAGAGAGATTAATGGATAGGTAGATAAAGAGAGAAAGAAAAATAGACAGATAGAGAGAGATAAATTAGTAGGCATACAGACAGATAAAGAGAGAGGCAGAGATAGATGAGCAGATAGATAGGTAAAGAGAGAGAAGATGCAATAGGCGACTGAGGAGATTTTGGAGAATTACAAAGAATCCATTTCCTTCCCACGACACTTCTGGAATATTCCCAGGACTGGGAAAGGATCTTATCCATATATGTATTTTCACACGCACACAATCAGCACTATCCTCAGTAAACACATACACATAGTCCCATACCCACACATACACAAACAAGCACGCAAATACACATACATACTCTTCTCTCTCTCTCTCTCTCTCTCTCTCTCTCTCTCTCTTTCTCTCCTCCCCCCCCCCTCTCTCTCTCTCTCTCA
>NC_061828.1:26274258-26275800 GCF_019202785.1 Penaeus chinensis | reverse complement strand
CAAGCATGTGTAAATACCCAAGCAGGGGTGCGGGGGAGGAGGCGGGAGGGCAGCAGGGAAGGGACGCGGGCGGGCATCCGGGTCGTCGCGTTCCCCAGGGAGCCCAGGCTTTGATGCTCAAGGTAACAGGATCACGATGCCCGATGGCGAGGGAAGGGAGGGAGGGAGGGAAGGGGGGGGGGGGTAGGGAGACACCCTCGGTTTTCTCCAGAGGTCAATCTGGAAGGGCTAGTGCTCGTCGTTGTGGTAATTTGGATTATTGAAGTAATCAAAATATGATCATTTTCAGTGTCTTTTTTTTTCTTTTGCAAAAAACTTTCTTTGGTAGTATCTGATAATTCTCATCAACAAATGAGGTTTATCTGCATAGTAGTTTCCACGGAAATCGCCCCTGAAGTGCGATTGATTACAAAGCAAAGAACGCGAATATCCTTGATGACGCTCCAGCAGGCGATTGGCCGATGTTGTGTCTGAAGTTAATCGACTGAAATTTCATCAGACCTTGATTTTTCGATCGATTTTTTTTACAGACGGTGGCAAAATTGTGGTGGAAGAGGCAGAGGCGCAGCAGGGCGAGTGCAGAGTGGAATCCTGTTACTCTGAACCAGGAAATTCATTTGATCTAGCAGTGGGTACAGAACAAATGGCTTGCGCTGGACAGAAAGAGGGAAAGAGAGAGAATAAATGGAAGGGAGGAGGAGCATTATTGAATAACAGAGAAGGGAAAGGGAGGAGCAAGATGTATGAAGGAGAGGAAGAAAACAAAAGAAAGAGACAGATAATGAATTAATAAAATATAGAAAGTTAATAAATCGATAAAAAGTAAAATTGTTGCAATTCGCTCAAATGCCAAGTTATGGAGATGAATTGCCTCTGCTGACGTCAGCAAGACTTTTCCGGAAATTCGAGTTTAATTGTTGGGCGGATATCGTAAATACTATCTATCAGTTTAAATTACAGTGTTGATTAAATCTACCATGTGATGCAGACCAATCTAAGCAAAGAATTAAAAATTGTTTCTTCCACGCACCATCTAATTTTCAATGCCCCATCACTAATTGCTTTAGCTTGCAAAGACTTCTCAGCACTTGATTAAAAAGCAGAACCGGTAATAATTGCCAGTTACTGATGACAAACCGGTTACTTGGTCATCTTGACTACAAATAGTGCCTCGTGTGGTGCTTTGAATCTGCGCCACGTAACCGCAGTTCTTGGTTAAGAACCTTAGTCTCGGCGACCTTTCTGAAGATAGAAGTGTAGTGCATGGACAAAACCCTTTAATGACTTGTTTATTTGTTCATTGTCCTCGTGATGATGATGATGATGATGATGATGATGATGATGATGATGATGATCATCATCATCATCATCATCATCATCATCATCATCATCATCATCATCATCATCATCATCATCATCATCATCATCATCATCATCATCATCATGACCATGATCATGATAATAATAATGATAATGATAAAGATGAGAATAACAATGATAATAAAAAATGCAGTAATGATTCTAATGAAATAACAATAATGA
>NC_061828.1:26246758-26249258 GCF_019202785.1 Penaeus chinensis | reverse complement strand
AATGAGGGAGGAGCAAAAGAGAAGAGGGAATGGGAGGAAAAATAAAAACAAGGGAGGAGAGGAGAGGGGTAAGATAAGAGAGAGAATGGAGAGACGAGAGGAGGCAGGAGGAAAGATAAAAATAAACAAACGGGGGATGAAGTAAGACAAATAACAAAACAGGGGAGGAGAGAAGGAGGAGGAAATCAAGAAAAAGAAAAGAAAAATACGGAAAGAGAGAAAGAGAGGGAGAAGTTAGAAGAAAGAATGAAAACGGGTGAAGAGAGAAGGAGACGGAGGAGGAAGGAGAAAAAAATAAGAAGTTAGAAGAAAACATGAAAATAAGTATGAAGAGAAGAAAAGGGAGAATAGAAGAACTAAAGAAACCAGTGAAGAGAAAAGGGAAAGAGAGATACAGAAAAAACAAAAAAACAGAAACGGGGAAGGGAGAAGGGAAAGAGAAAGAAAGAGAAAGAACACAAACAGGGAGGAGAGAACGAAAATAAAGAAAAAGAGAAGTAACAGAAACGGGAAGAAGAGAGGGCCGAGAAGAGAGAGAGGGACAGCGCCCTCGTCTGCTAATCCTGAAGGTGCTTCTGAAGTCCTATGAAAGGGAGAAACGAATTGTGGGCGTTAATGAGACGAGAAGACAATGGTCAGTGACACAATAAGGAAGACGTAGATGAGTATGATAGAAATAAAATAATGCAGATGATGATAGTCATGATGGTGATGACAATAGGAATAATAATAATGATGATAATGATAATAATAATGAAAATGATAGTAATGCTACTACTACTAGTAATAATGATAATGGAAAAAAATAATCAAAGGTACTGTTGCTGCTACTAACAATAAAGTTATAATAACATTAATGATAGTGCTACCAATAATATCAGTGATAATGATAATGATGATTATGATGATGATGATAAAGATAATGGTAGTAATAATACTAATAATCATAATATTCACAGTAATAATGATAATAAAAGTAATACTAGTAATACTACTACTACTCCTACTACTACTACTACTAATAATAGTAATAGCAATAATAATGATAATACTAATAATAGTAATGATAATAATGATAACGATAATGATAATAATAATAACAATAATGATAATAGAATAATAACAATAATAATGATGATAATAATGACGATGATGATGATGAAGATGATGATTATGATGATGGTGATGATAATGATAAGGATGATGATAATGGTGATAATAATGATAATTATAATAATGATAATAATAATGATAATAGTTATACTACTACTACTAATAATAATAATGACAGTGATAATAATGATAATATCAACAATAATAATGAATAATAATGATAATAATAACAATGATAACAACAGCGACAACAAGGGATTCGACAAAGAAAAGCCAGCTCACGTGAGCGCAGGTCATGAACAGAAACACAGGACCACCAACGCCAGCGCAGACCACCGCGGCGATTCTGGGAAGGAGACAGACAGAAAATGTGGCCGTGACGCTGCAACATCTCGAGTCTCTTAATGTCTTCATTCAGACACAGAGTCCTGACCCCCCCCCCTCCTCCTCCTCCTCCTCTCCCTGCGTTCCATTCTCCATCCCGGTAGGCCTCCCCACCTCCTCTCCAGTCTCTCCTCCCTGTTTTCTTGCGTTTTCTCCTCTCTTCTCTTTTTCTCTTCTTTCCTTTCCTTTATTCTATTCCTCTCCTAACATTTCCACTTCCCTCCCTTTCCTCTCCTCTCCTCTCCCCTCCCCTCCTCTCCTTCTCTACCATACCCTACTCTCTCCTCCTATCCCCTCCCCTCTCCTCTCCTCTCTTCTCCTCTCCTCTCCCCTCCTCTTTTCCCCTCCCCTCTCCTCCTCTCCCCTACCCTTTCCTTGCCTCTTCTTCCCTGCCCTCTCCTCCCCTCTCCTCTCTTCTCCTACCCTCCCCTCCCCTCTCCTTCCCTCCTCTCCCCTACCCTCTCCTCTCTTCTCCTCTCCTCTCCTCTACTTTACCCTATCCTACCCTCACCTCCACTCTCCTTTCCTCTCCTCTCCTCCCCTCCCTTCTCCCCCCCCCCCCTTGACACTTTGACCCACTCGTCTTTCTCGATCGCTCTCTGTACAAATTTCGAGAAGGCAAGACAAAGAGACGGAGAGAATAAGGATCAGAGTGCAAAAAAGCTTTTAAAAAATGAAGAAAAAAAGGAAAGATAAGATATGCACATTGAGTTACTCGCATATTCACAGAGTGCGATGGTGGTTGGTGTGGTTGATGCGGTGGACCCGGGAATTACTGGGGTAAATCCTGCTGTTTTTTGTTTTTTTCTCCATGGCGCGCTGGGACGTCATGGCGCGTTGCTGTAAGTCATGAGCGCACATGCACTCGCGAGTTCAGTGTGTACGTGATACAAGTATGTGCTTTTCTGTAACTATGTATGTATATATAGACATACAGATATATAGATAGATAGATAGACAGGTGGAATAAATACATATACGCCCGTGTGTGTGTATGAATAAA
>NC_061828.1:26234258-26236758 GCF_019202785.1 Penaeus chinensis | reverse complement strand
TTACAGACGGACAGAATGGTTATTTGTTAAAAAACGAGTGTAGTGAAACTAGTCAAGGAAGAAGACCAATGCCGTAAGACAGACAAATGCCATGAATCAAAAACAGAACGCTAGGGTGACAAGACAGAACAAGGAAGTAGAAAGGAAGGACCCGAGACTGGAGGGCGAGGGAGGGGGACGTCCTTAGGGTCGGTCTGGAAGGGTGAAATGTCAGTGTACTGTAACGTAAGACAAATGGTGTCCTGGTTGCTTCTCCCTCGCTGGGTAAACCTCTATATTTCGATACTGTAAGAAATGTGCTCCGCTGGGAATGATGTACGAAAAGAGGAAACGTGAGGCTTAGAGATAGGAAAAGGTTGTGTGAGAAATAGCGGTCTATATATATCTAGTGGGTTTGATTTTGCAGTCCCGCAAGAAAGCACATGTATCATTTTCTCTATTTCTATCAGAGAGCAACGCGTTACACCAACTACAAATTGTCTTATTTACTTTCAGTTTCTGGTTCTAGTTCCAGACAAAAAAAAAAAAAAAAAAATGTTGAACGAAAAAAATGTGGGCGTTTGCAGGAAGTGGTTCTGGAAAGATCTTTCTAGGATCTTGGGAAATACATTTTTATTCTCTGAGCCTCGAAGAAATGTCAGGAGAAATAAATCATGATCTATCTGTCTTTGTCTGTGTGCGTGCTGTATAAGTGTGCGATATATATATATATATATATATATATATATATATATATATATATATATATACATATACACACACACATACATGGTGTGTGTGTGTGTGTGTGTCTGTATGTATGTGTGTGTGTGTATGTGTGTGTGTGTATATTTGCGTGTTTTTGTATGTGTGTGTGTGTTTTATGAGTGTATTTGTGTATGAGTACGTTTTATGGTTATGAATGTAGTGCGCGTGCACTGTATTCGCGTGTGCCCAACGGCCTTCTTGTGCGCCAGCTCCTCGGCGGAAGCAGCGAGCAAGCGAGCGTGAAGCCCCAGCAACCGGCAACGTCCCCGGCGCGCGGTCCTCACAACTAAAGGGGGACTTCGGCGTGACCCTCCTCCCGATGACGTATTAACCCAAACAGACACCAGAATCCACATTTCCTCAAGCCATAAAAATGTCCTCAAAACAAAACACAGGCGGAGGGGAGACGGAGGCGCGGGCGGGGCACGGGCGGGAGCGTGGGCAGAGGGGAGACGGCGGCGGGGGCGGGGGGGTGGGGTGGGGGGCTGAGGGGAGGAAGAAGAGGGGATCTAAAAATAGTGCTTCCGTTCTTAGGATAATATTTGTGTCCGACAACGGTAAATTCACGAAACATGGAAGAACAGAAAGGGAATAACAGATATCAAATTAAATAAACAACCACGTCTAAGAATGAAGAATGTCAACCGAAATGAAAAGATAACAATTCCAAAATTCGAGATCATGAACGTAAATTGAATCAGACGGGGGGGGGGGGGGGGGGAGGCACGGGATTTAATACACTGCCAAATATAAGAAGAAAAAAAACTATTTCGAAACGAAAGGGAACGAATTCCAAATTTCAGATCAAGAACGTAGTTAGATACAGAATATGAGGGGGGGGGGGGGGGGGCGGGTGAAGAGAAGAAGCGAAGAAGAAGAGGAAATCTACATCATTTTTTTTTTTCTTTTGGGGGAGGGGGAGAGCATGTAATCTTTGGGAATGGCCAGGGTTCCCGGATGAAGCCCCACCGCCAGGGAGCGTGAGAAGCAGCGCCGCCTTCGTTATCGTTACAGCGACCGCTGACTGCCGGATTAACGAGGTTCTCAATCACTTCGTAAATGATTAAGAAGTTGTTTTGTTTTTGTAGAAATCCCGGTTAAACGTAGAGCGAGTGAGTCATCTATTTGCCTACTTACTGCTTTATAGGTTTTTTTTTTTTTTTTTTTTTTTTTTGTCTATTTATTTCATTTATTCATTTATTAATTCATTCATTTATTGAATTATTTAATAATTTATTTATTCATCTATTGATCTATTGATCTATTTATTTACTGGTTTTGTATTTGTTCGTTTGTATTTGTCGTTCGTCGTGACAGTTTGTACGGATTGCTGATGTGTTTGTGTGTGTGTATTATCACTAAAATATGTTTATATTTTAAACTATAGTTAAAAAAAAAGACACTGGTAAAATTCTTTAGAAGATAACCATTCTTCTGAAAATGCAGACGCGTGTTGAAGGACTGTATCTCAAACAACGTATAACTGCATCACTTCACACACTTCTCGTGTAATTTACGATCATCCCTGCCTCGAATGGCCCGCTAAGTGACAGGACAGTAGTCTTTTTTATCACAATCTCCTTGTTAAACAATAAAATGCAATTTAGAATCACTTGCAACCGTGTTTTATTGCACCTTTTGCAGAGAACGTGCAGTAAGATGCCACGCTGCTAACTTTATGATTTATGGGTCTTGGTCCTTTGATTCAGAAATGTTTACTGACCTGCCCTTTTTTTGCTGTGAGAGGTAAACA
>NC_061828.1:26221758-26224258 GCF_019202785.1 Penaeus chinensis | reverse complement strand
GATTTTCTCTCGCTATTTCCGCCTATCATCGCATGTGACTCAACCCTTTCCCGGCGTTGATTTACAAGCTAATTCCACTCGCCACGTTTAGCTCGTTTCCCATCCACCAACAATAGCCTTAAGATTAACAATAGGATTCCAAAGCCAGGGACACTCAGAGAAATCCCAAATGAGCCGTGACCGCCGTGAAAGGGGCTTGAGGCTTCCACGCCCAACCGCCCGCCCCTCACAGACGCCCTTTTGCGAGCCGAGAGAGTCCTCCCGCGGTATCCTGTCGGTCCTTGGGCGCGGCCTCCGCGTTGAGGTCCTGGCTCGGTCTTTCCTTTCCTGTCCCTGTCTCTCCATAATTCGGTCTATGTCTCTGACTCTCGACTTTTCTCTCTCATTCTCTCTCTCTCCTCTCCTCTCTCTTCTCTCTCTCCTCTTTATATTTTCACTCCCTCTCCATCTCTCCCCTCTCTCAATCTCCCCTCTCGATCTCTCCCTCACTCCTCTCCTCTCCCCTCTCTCTCTCTCCTCCTCTCTCCTCTCTCTCCTCTCTCTCTCTCTCTCTCCCCCTCTCCCTCCCTCACCCCCCCCTCTCTCTCTGTCCTCTCTCTCTCTCTCTCTCCTCTCCCCTCTCCTCTCCCCTCTCTCCCTCCCTCACCCCCCCCCCCCCTCTCTCCTTTTTCTCTCTCTCTCTCTCTCTCTCTCTCTCTCTCTCCTCCCTCTCTTTCTCTCTCTCTCTCTCCCTCTCTCCCTCCCACCCCCCCTCTCTCTCTGTCTCTGTCTCTCTCTCTCCCCTCCCTCTCTCTTCTCTCTCTCTCTCTCTCTCTCTCTCTCTCTCTCTTTCCTCCTCTCTCTCCCCCTCTCATCCCTCCCTCCCCCCCCCCTCTCTCTCTGTCTCTCCTCTCCTCTCTCTCCCTCTACCTCCTCTCCCCTCTCTCTCTCCCCCTCCTCTCTCCCTCTCCCCTCCCTCAACCCCCCCCCCCCCTCTCTCTGTCTCTCCTCTCTCTCTCTCTCATTCTTCTCTCTCTCTCTCTCTCCTCTCTCTCTCTCCTCTCTCGTCTTTCTCTCTCTCTCTCACCCCTCCTTTCCCCGCCCCCCCCCCCTCTCTCTCTTCTCTCTCTCCTCTCCTCTCTCCTCTCGCCTCTCTCCTCTCCTTCTCTCCTTTTTTCTCTCTCTCTCTCCCTCTCTCCCTCCCTCCCCCCCCCTCTCTCTGTCTCTCTCTCTCTCTCTCCTCTCTCTCCACTCTCTCTCTTCTCTCTCTCTCTCTCTCTCTCTCTCTACTCTCTCCCCCTCTCCTCTCTCTCTCTCTTTCTCTCTCTCTCTCTCCCTCTCCCCTCCCTCCCCCCCTCTCTCTCTGTCTCTCTCTCTCTTCTCTTTCTCTCTCTTCTCTCTCTCTCACTCTCTCTTTCTGCTCTCTCTCGATCTCTCTCTCTCTCGTCACTCTCTCTCTCATCTCTCTCTCCCTCTCCCCCCCCCTCACCCCCCCCTCTCTCTCTGTCCCCCTCTCTCTCTCTCTCTCTCTCTCTCTCCTGGGGGGCTCTCTCTCCTCTCTCTCGTCTCCCTCTCTCTCTCCCTCTCTCTCACTTTTCCTCATCTCTATCCGTCTCTTTTCTCTCACCTCTTTTTCTCTCTCTCTCGCTCCCTCTCTCTCTTTCTCTCTCTCTCCCCTCTTTCTCTCCTCTCTGTTTCTGTTCTTCCTCTCTCTCTCCTCTCCCTCTCACTCTCTCCTCCTCCTCTCTCTCCCCACTCCCGCTCCTCTCACTCTCTCTCTCCTCTCCTCTCCTCCCTCTCTTTCTGGACGCGCCGCGAGGATAATGAGCGAGCGATAAGAAGCGAGGTCGACGCTTTGGACTCTTATCGGGCGTCGGTGGCTCAGAATTGGGGCTCTTTTTGTCCGGTTTTGTTTTGTGGTTATTATAGTTTTTCTGCTTCCCCCTTCTAAATTTATCTCTTATTTGTTTATTTATAATCGTGAGAGTCGAATATATATGATTATGAATTTTGTTGGAATTTCTGCTTGCGGACTTTGAAAATAAAGCAGTGAATGGAAGATCCTGCATATAAAGTAATCTTCAGCATCATTTGCTCGAAAAAAAAACGAATCTTTAGTATTACAGAAACTGAAAGTTGAGTGGTTGTCGACGGCAATATGGGGCTATTTCCTTAACAAAAGCCTCACCGTATAATTATGACGTTTTTCAGCTCCTCTCCTCCCTCACCCCCCCTCGCCCTCCACATTAATCTTGACTTGTAGTTGCATCAGTATTCATAGTCGCGAGAGCGGTCTAAGTCATGGTAATATTAATCGCTGTAACCCCCCCCCCCCCCCCCTGTCTCGCTGCTCCCCGGGGAACGCGTTTTCTTTGCCGAATGCTCCGGCCCTTTAAGCTTCATAAAAGAAATGAAAACGAAAACGAAAAGCTATTCCGCTGATCACGGGTATGTGCGCCTCATTAGCATGCGCGTCAGAATGGATTTAAGTACTTCAGGCGCGTGGAGACTGCGCGACGCC
>NC_061828.1:26216284-26221658 GCF_019202785.1 Penaeus chinensis | reverse complement strand
TAAAAGACGCGTTTGTAATCATAACTTACTGATATCACATGTCAGATATGAAAGAAACATTGTTGGTAAATTACTTTTCATTTTAACTGAAAGGCGGTTTGCCAAAGTACTGGAAACAAACAGAACATTGACTCCATAGTTAATCAATTCTTAAACATACATCGCATGTATATGACTGTATTAATAGTGATGATGATATTGATAACGATAATAATTACTGTTACTATCATCATCACGTCCTCCTCGCCATCGTTTATTTTCTATTTCTTCATCAATATCATCATTACTATCAGTCTCTTCTTTGTCTTCATTGTTGCTGCTGTGGGAGAGCGGGTGGCAGGAATAGAAGCGTGAAAAGGCAAAAACATAGAAACAAACTAATAAATAAACGCATATATAATATATGTATATACATACATACATACGTATAAACATTCGTTTCTACAAACATCAACATATGGAGAGATAGAGACCCCATGCATAGCGCTGATGGATGATCCGATGCAGTTGACGAAATATATATCCTTGTTAAATATTTGAAAAGACAAGAAAATTGGCTTCCTGCTTGTTAACCTAAAATATGGGGATGCAAACCGTTACAAACAGCGACTCCTTGCACCTGCACTCGTTAACGGATTCCCGTCCTTTTTGGACATTTCTCAAAATTTAAATGTCAAAGCATGAAAATGTAAATAGGAAAGCATATAAATGGTAAATATTTTTTTCCGTTAATACTGGCAAAGTATATGATCCTTGTATCATATATTCATTTTAAATTTAACATTACAAAATCAACAGTATTTTGTGGTACATTATATTTGCTTTGTGTTTTTGTAGTTCATTACTTTATTTGAAATGAGAAAAATCAAACCCTGATCTTTAACGTATCAGGAAGACACTAATTCGCGCTGAGAGTGACAGTTAACCAGACAAACAGAGTCGTCAAATGGAGAGACACAACACAGATGCCACGTGGTATATCGGGTCGAGTGGAGACAGAAATACCAGATCGAAACAGCTGTAAACCCAGTGCCAATACGACATCAAATACTGTAGAGTCGTCTTTACGTTCAGTTTATGGTCCAGCAACCATGCAATTGAGCGGAAGTGCCAGCTTAGCGGTTAGTAATTTCCTTTTTTTATATATATGATTATGGCGCCGGATTGCATCCTCAACACGTGTGGGCCTGATGTTGGCTTTATGAGTTAATGCCCCTTTCGAATAAGATCTGAGAGTATCGCGTGAAAAATAGATTCTGTTTGTTAACTGTTGCTTTGCCCTTCGTTTCTTGCTCCTCGCGCCGCGCTGCCCTTGCCTCCCCTCTCATTCCCCTCCTCGTCCTCTTCCGCTGCCTCTCTTTGATAATCCCCTCTCTCATCTCCCGTCCCCTCCTTCCTTCCTTTTGCATATTTTTAACCTTCATATTCCCCGTTCCCTTGCCCCTCCTCCTCTGCCTCTCCAGTTCCCTCTTCCATTCCTCCCTCCCTCTGCCTCTCCGGCTCCCTTTCTCCTTCGCCCTCTCTTCCTTCTACCTCTCTCCCTCCCCTTTCCACAGGCCGTGCTGGGAGAGTCGTGCTCTTTTGATGCTGAGGCCTTTTGATCCGCGGTTCTCTTGCGCGCATCCTCAAGGCCATGCGGCGTCCTTCCGAGATGATTGACTCGCCTCAGCCCTTTTCCTCTCGGCTTTCACGGCCCTCATCTTCCCCCCCCCCCCCTCCCCTTTTGATCACAGACTCATCTCTCTCTTCTCTGATTTATCCAAGAGAGGTATGCCTTATTTGGTCCGTGAAATCTCATGTCCACGAGAAACGACTCACTTTTTCCCGTGAATTTCTGTCAGAATTTTCTCCAAAAGCTCCAGTTACCTGTATATAGAAACTAGTGTATGTATTAATACTATGGAAATATACAGTGAGTATAGTATATATAGTTAGGAAGTTTATCATACATACTAAGGAAGCATAGTGTAATTAGTAAGTATAGTATATATAGTATGTACAGCATATATAGCAAGTATAATATATATATATATATATATATATATATATATATATATATATATATATATATATATATGTATATATAACAGATGGACAAAGAAATTGAAATTTGCGGGCCAAGACTGGAAGCAAAAATCACAAGACAGACAAAGATGGAAAAGATTGGGAGAGGCCTACGTCCTGCAGTGGATTGAGCCAGGCTGATGATGATGATGAGGATGATATATATATATTAAGGAAGTATAGTATATACAGTAAGAAAGTACAGGACATATATAGTAAGTATAGTATACATACAACAATCCCTCGTGCACACAGTATAAACAGCATATTCTGAGACGGATATCTCCCTTAATAACAAGGTCCCCGAGTCTTGGAAGCCTCTCCCAGTGTGAAGGCTGATTCCGTCTGGTGTTGCCTGAGCCTCGGGAGACGCTCGACCTTCTCGCACTCGGCCTCAGGAGACTCCCAGACAAAGAATCTTCTCAAGAGGTCTCCTTCAATATGTCTGGAGGATCTTTGTCATTTGAGACTTGAAATAATCATGTTAATGTTGTAATTTTGTGGTAATTATTATCACTAATACTATGGACTATTATCATTATTGTCGTTACCATTATCATTATTATTATTATAATTGTTATTATTATTATCTTTATATTATTATTATTATCATTGTTATCATTATTATTATTGTTATTATTATTATTATTATTATTATTATTATTATTATTATTATTATTATTATCATTATCATTATCATTGTCATTATTTTTGCCATCATCATTATTATTATTATCATTGTTATCATTATTATTATTGTTATTATTATTATTATTATTATTATTATTATTATTATTATTATTATCATTATCATTATCATTGTCATTATTTTTGCCATCATCATTATTATTATTGTTATTATTATTATCATTATAATTATAATAATCATTATTGTCTTTGTTATTGTTATCACTACTATTATTATTATTATCATTATTTTTATTATAATTGCCGTTATTATTATTATCATTATTATTATTATTATTATTATTATTATTATTATTATCATTATTATTGTTATTATTATTATTATTATTATTATTATTATTATTATCATTATTATTGTTATTATGATTATTATTATTATTATTATTATTATTATTATTATTATCATTATTATTGTTATTATTATTATTATTATTATTATTATTATTATCATTATTATTATTGTTATTATGATTATTATTATGATTATTATAATCATTATTGTTGTTACTGCTATTATGTTTCTTCTTGTTGTTATTACTACTGTTATTGTTATTATTATTATTTTTTTAATTATCGTCATTACCATTAACAGTATCAGTATTATTTTAATTCTTTTGTTTAGTTATTATGAGCATCATAATCGTTTTCATAATTATTATGATTTGTATTATTGTTATTATTATTATGTAATCTGAAAGGCCTCTTGAGCTAGTGATTGACAAATAGCCCCATCCTCAGAGTTACTACAGGAAATTAACACAACGGAGAAAGAACCACCCAAAACTGTTCGAGGGCAGTTTGCAATTGCTGATTGAGATTATCTACAAGAGGTGATTGGTGAGGTATGTAACTGATTCACTTCTCTGCTAAGGGGCGGTGAAGTATGCAGACAAGATTGAATCATCTTTATTGGAGTTACTCCGGAAGCCATGACCCAAACAGTGAGGAATCTGAAGATATAGCGCCTGTATTTCCTGGATTTTAAGATATTCTTAAAGTAGAAAGCATTTTCCCTTCTTGGAAGCCACAGACACTAGCGAATAAAACTGGCAGTCACAGCGGACTGTTTCAGGTAGCAGAGGCTCGAATGTGAGGTTGGGATGAATGAGGTATGTGGCTGCCCAGATTTATTTTTTCTAAAAGAGGGAAGGTGCTCGTACATTGTATTTTAGCAATTTTCACTGATGTGACAACCACGGAATTAGTGGCCATACGCCAGTTCGTTTATCTCGTGTGTTGAGCGTGTTCGACGTGTGAGCAGCCCCCCTATCTGACAGTCTACAGTCATAAACTTGAGTTCTCCAAGGTCTACCCTGCGTGCGATAGGGGTCTGCAGACTTCTATTATTACCTGTACGATAGTCTTATCCTGAACGAATCGTAATGTTTTTTTTTTTTTTTTATGGGAGAGACTAACTAGCCTTTGATAATGTCTTCGAATAGTTAGCCTGTGCTTATTTTGACGGGTTAGCTTGTGAGTACTGAAATTCTCAGCCAGTGAGAATTACGACTGGTCATCTTGCGAAGCCAATGGCGTCTACTCAAGCTAATGAGACTGTAGTAAGATTTAGGCTTGATTCCCAATACCCTTGATTTTTTGGATGATCACGAGTTTCGCCAGTGATTGCCATTGGTGCGAATATTAGGCCAGTCAGTATCCATTTTCTCAACATGGCAGCACCAGTTATGCGCACTGTCATTTCGTCAAAGTGGATGCATCGTAGATCTCTTGCTTATCATCAATTACTGCTGCCTTTCGTCTGACCGGAGAGTATTCTGCTTGCAGTTTAATAACTCTCTATTCTGTTATGCAGATTTTCTAAAGGATTGAAATAGATCCATAACTTAACGATGACAAAATATGTTTCATGAAAGATATCGCTGGCTATCTGTCTGTCCTGTATGTCATTCTGTTTGCCGTGTATATATCTTTTCATACATATGCATATTTACATATACATATGTTCACAATTCCACCCATTTATTCATATACGATATAATATAATATAATATATATATATATATATATATAACTATAAATATAGAGAGATAGATATAGATATATAGATATATATATTTATATCATAAATGGTATGTGTGTGTGTGTGTGTGTGTGTGTGTGTGTGTGTGTGTGTGTGTGTGTGTATTATAGTATATCATATAATATATATTTATAAATATATATGATACATATGTTTATAAGTACACACACACGCACTCACGCACGCACACACACACACACACACACACACACACACACACACACACACACACACTCATGCACATACACGCACACACACTCATGCATATATACATATACATATGTATACATTTATATGCATATATATTTTGTATGTATATGAATATGTACATATATATATATATTCAAGCAAATGAACACATATACACGGATATATATATATATATATATATATATACATATATATGTTATATATTTATGTGTATGTGTGTGTATATATATGTATATATGTATATATAAACATATATATACATACATACATACATCATACACACACACACACACACACACACACACACACACACACACACACACACACATATATATATATATATATATATAT
>NC_061828.1:26201284-26211284 GCF_019202785.1 Penaeus chinensis | reverse complement strand
AATGAGATATTCACCCAATATCTTCTTCGTTATCCTCGTCTGGCCTGCCTTTGTCCTGCTGACCGGCTTGCAAGTTGCATGAGCTCTCCTCGTAATGCATCCCTGAAAGTTCAGATTCAGCAGCGGTAAGTGAGGATTCAGTTCGACAGCACTTTAGATCTGTTTAATAGTGACTTTTAAAATTATATACTATAATATAACACAATATGAGATAAAATTAATATATGTAAATAAGAATGGACCCCTCTCTCAGAAAATAATCCAATCTGGTTAACGAGTGAGGCTAAGATTACAGAAATTAAGTATGATGGACTGCTGTATTCTCCCTTGTACCCATTCAAGTAATTGTCACTTTAGAGCGTGGTGGAAAATTAACGCACCTTGCAAAGTTGTGAGTAGGTACGCTTAGGTTGATGCGTAAACCTGATGAACCTAATGCATTGTTGAATAAGCAGTAATATTAGTAATTATAGCTTTGTGATATCAGAGACCCGGGTACCTCTCCCCCCTTTTCGAGGAGTTAGTGAGATCTCGCGCATGGGCAGTCAAGTCCCCGCTGGCAATAAGTCAAGTCCACGTGGCAGTAAGGAGAGTGAATTTCCCACCTATGTACGCAGGGAGAAATGCGGCCACGGGATCTTGATATCATTAGGGAATTGAGCTACTCACTTCTCCGTTCAGTAATGGCCACGGCGCTCCACGTCCTTCCCTTGGGGTCCCGGGCGGCAGGCGGGCTGGCAGAGCTTGCCTTGCTACGGCCTCCCCTCGCGTAAACGCAGGTGGGAGACCCTGCTAAGAGCACGAGGCAGCGCCACGGATTCTTTCGTGTGGTCTGGAAGCAGGTGCTCGGAGTAAACTGCTTCCGCGCTGTGCGATGCATATTTTGTTGTGGGTTTTACATTTATTTTCATTGCGTATTATTTATTATTTCTTGCACTTGTATATGCTTTGATTTATATTTATTACAATTGCTTATCATTTGTTCTTTTACTATTATTGTCAATACAATTAGCGGTAGAAGTGATAGAAATAGTAGGGAGAAATAATAATAGTAGAATTTGTAAAATTACCACGGCAAGTAGCCTGCTCAGACGATCTAATAACAGGCGCATACAGAGGTTGCAACAAGCGCCCAGTAATTCATAGCCGAGCATGTGAAAGCAAGAAGAGAGGACTGGAAAAAAAAAAAAAAACAGCGACAAAAGTGCTTCCTACAGTCTCGACGTCCTTCAACCACGACTCGTTAATCGCTGGTCTTCCTGGCGAGAACAGTCCCAGACATAATGCAGTGATTTTTATCATTAGTGGATGCCGAATGGGAGAAGTTTATCTCAGCTCACTCGGTAAATGCATCACTCACGAGAGATACATCATTGCACTGCCATCACAGACCTGTCGATATGAACACTGACTGTCAAAACTCGCATCAAGTCTTGCAACTCATACTGTCCAAAGTGAAACGTGTAATCCAACTTTAGGGAATTAATCAGACTATCACTTCAAGACTATCAAAAGAAGGCTAGCTAAGGCAAAATGAATAATTACGAGCGATTATGCATAATCTATCTGGCAGAAGGTAGAGGCGCACAGAAGCACAGAATTGGCCAAGAAGAATCCCAATCAGAACCACGAATTTTCTGACCTTATAGTACAGAATGGGTCAGTGCACAAATCCTTAGGAGTTTGTTCTTAACACGCAGAAAGACTCGTTCCCCCAGCTCAAATAACTACTAGAAAAGACTGTCTCGCATTAATGTCATGAAAAGGCTCACTTGTTCAGATATATCCGCACAATATGTCCTGTGTTCCTTCTATGTACATTAGAGCCGAGAATTCTGCAAATGGTGGCGGGATTGGTTAGCAAGATCAAATCAAGAAATGACGATGGCCCACTAGCCAGGTCCCTGCGGAACATTGCACAACTAGCACATGAAGAGGTGCAACAACGTCCAGCTTGGCAAAGGAGCATCCCGCACTCTCTAGACTCTTTCAATTTTCTTGCTACTATAGGAAGTGGCGTAGACCTTCCCCATCCCAGACACAGCAGAGCTGAACCTTGGGTTCCGCCATAATTCCACTTACGTGTAAACACATAACCCAGTCAAAAGCTCTATGCAATCTTAGCTCCATCACGCAATTTAAGGAAAATGTAGCTGCTGATGTCTAATCAAGACATAGCATTGTTTTTTTTCTGAACACCACACAGGAAAGGCGAGTTGCATTTGATTATGGAGATTAAACATACACAAGATGACTCCCAAATGATTCATCCATCTTAAAGCTGAGCTCTTTGTTATTAAGGGAGACCTTACTCATGTACTATGGTTACCACTAGATACTATCTACATACTCATGGACCCCCCATCACCCATCCAAACTCTTCAGAAGCTTCTTCCTGAAGATAACATTCAACCAATAACTACAGCCCTCCTCAAGCTACATTTTTTTCTGAACAAAGAAAGACTACAAGTATAATGTGGATCCCTATTCACGTAGGAACTAATAAAAATGAATATGGAGACAGAGCCGTTAAGGATAGCTCAAGATACTGTTCTACTTCCCAGCATCAGTCACGTCAAGAGGCATGCAAGGAAATCTGCGTTCCATGTTTCCTCTATTCGAGTTTACGTTCAGGCTGGTTCTCCTTCTGCTGTTTCGTTTAAGACAGTTACTGACCCATAACAATGCCCCGCTTCACGGAGAGAAGGGATGCTGTCACTATATCGTCTTTGATTGGGTTATAGGTGCAACTGGGAAGTAGAGGATCGAGTTCCCAGAGAATGTCAGTACTGAGGAACCAAAACTACAGTCGATATGTTAGCAAGGTATAGAGGATGCCCATTAATCAGCAGAATGTACTAGTTTAATGCTCAGTTCAGAAGTCTCTTTCAAGGTTATAATCTCCGTGCGGAGACGATTCTAAATAAAATAGTCACTGGTTTTCTGCCACTACTGTTTTCCACCTGGC
Organism: Penaeus chinensis; assembly: GCF_019202785.1. Classification (NCBI taxonomy): domain Eukaryota; kingdom Metazoa; phylum Arthropoda; class Malacostraca; order Decapoda; family Penaeidae; genus Penaeus; species Penaeus chinensis. Next base: position 26,208,316 of record NC_061828.1, on the reverse strand, counting down.
GGTAGAATATCGATAGATCCTTTTTGTTATCGTCATCAATATCATCGGTGTCTTTGCCCTCATCATCATCAACGGAAACTACATCAGTGCCGTTGTTTGCATTATCATCAATATCATATGTTTGCAACTGCCATTTACACTATATTCCCTCTATGTAAGTATATATATATATATATATATGTGTGTGTGTGTGTGTGTGTGTGTGTGTGTGTGTGTGTGTGTGTGTGTGTGTGTGTGTGTGTGTGTGTGTGTGTGTGTGTATGTGTGTGTTCAGTTGTATTCGATCAACGAAAGCACTCTATTTGTGGACTGAATTTCATCATGAGGCATCTTACTCAACACCGCCCCGCATAGCTGCACCAAATCTGATCATGTGATTTGCATGATATCAGATTGTTTAAACCTTTTTGGTCGATTCATCAAAGGAAAGCCACTCCCACAGTTTGGTTTAGACCGGGACTATATGACTTTGAGTTATAATTTTCCCATGATTAACTCTCGCTTTACCAACAAAAAAGTGACCGCTGTTCCCCTTCACCCATCACGTCCCGACACGACTACTGCATATTCCTCTTTGTTTCAAATTCGTAAAAGTCGACAGAAATGAAAGAGACTGAAAGAGACTGGAAGCCTTAAGTGATACAGTTCCTCAGAGTAAAAAATAATGTTCCGTTTCGTGTGATGGATAAAAATCCATATTTGCTTTGACGTGTCCAACATAGAACAGAGCAGATATCCTGGCGCAAAGTCGCAGCCAAGGATACGAACACAGCAGAGTGTTCGCGCTGGTGGGGGAGGGGAGGGAAGGGGTCTCCGTAGGAGAGAGGAGAGGAGGGGGAGAAGGAGAGAGAGGTGCATAAAAAAACGTAATGGCGAAGTTTAATACTAATAATTCCATAGCCAGAGATTATACTCCTTTTCTCTCGGGCCCAGCGATGATAACCATTGACGGCGGGAAAAACTGAGGCCAGAATCCGGGGTGGAGGGAGGGCGGCCTCGCCCGGGCACCATCATGAGCGCGCTCCGAGTTCGTCATTACTGCTGCGAAATTGCCGCTTGAGTGCTGGGTGACGCCGGGCGGAGTGCTGGATCAGTTGCAGTGAATTTTATATCATTTTGGCTCATGTTGTACAGCTCTCTCCTCTCTCTCTCTCTCTCTCTCTCTCTCTCTCTCTCTCTCTCTCTCTCTCTCTCTCTCTCTCTCTCTCTCTCTCTCTCTCTCTCTCTCTCTCTTTGCTAGCGTGCAAGATTGTTTAGTTGTACAGAAGATACGAGCGATGGTTATCAGACACAGCATGTCTGAGGCTACTACCCCCCCCCCCCTTCTCCTTCCCATCAACGTCCTTCTACCACCCCCCCTCCTTCCCCACCCACTCCCCTCCCCCCCTCCCCCTCCCCTGCGCCCATCAACACCCTCCCAGAACAGCAATCTCAGCTCGCGAAGGAGATTTCGTATTCAGCCGCGGATTTAATATTCCCACGAGTAATCCTAAGGCAAATACCGGTATGTGTGTGTGATTGTTTGTTAGTGTGTGAGTGTGTGCGTCTATTTGTGAGTGTCTGAGTGTGTGTGTTTGTGTCTGTGTTTGTGTGTGTGTGTGTGTGTGTGTGATTGTTTGTTAGTGTGTGAGTGTGTGTGTCTGTGTGTTCGTGTTTAAGTGTGTGTTTGTGTCTGTATGTGTGTGCGTCTGTGTTTGTGTTTTTGTTTGTGTTTGTGTGTGTGCGCATGTATACGTGCACGTGTGTTTGTGTTCTTGTGTGAGTGTGTGTATATATCTGTATGTGATGTGATACTTCTTATGTGTTAATATGTGCGTGCGTGCCAGAGCAGATCGAATTATCCCTCACCGCTCACCCCCGCCCGACCCTACCCCCTCCCGAAATAGCCTACGTACGAGCGGGTATCCGGACGGCGAATCTGGGCGGCGCTGGACCTCCCTTGCCGGCCGTAACGCGCCGGCCTCCCTTGGGTGCCGCCTACTTCTGTGCCAGGGAAGTTTTCGTATAAATATATAACACACATACGCAGCAAACATATATTCTTACATATGTATACACATATGCAGTATACATGCATATATGAATATATGCATGTGTGTATATATAGTTCTACTTACGCGTAGATAGTCCTACATACACCCACAACAAACAAAATATCTGACTAAAAATCGAAGTTAATCTGGCTGATGTCAGAAATCAAGAGAATTTTTCGTATTACGGCAGATTTGGTCGGGCTGGGTTAGGAGTCTGCATTCCTGATCTCGCCAAATCTACAGTAGACAGATTTTCCTCTCAACCATAACATCATCATCATCATCATCATCATCATCATCATCATCATCATCATCATCATCATCATCATCATCATCATCATCATCATCATCATTACCTTTATTATCATTATTACTATCATTATCATTATTTTTACTGTTATTTTTATCATTGTTCCTATTATCATTATTATCATCACCATCATTGGTGGCAGTACTAGTCGCAGTAATACTCGTATTATTATTATTATTATTACTGTTATTATTATTATTACTGTTATTATTATTATTATTATTACTGTTATTATTATTATTACTATCATCGTCATCATCATCATCATCATCATCATCATCATCATCATCATCATCATCATCATCATCATCATCATCATCATCATCATCATCATCATTATCAGTGAATTTATTATCACTATCTGTTTAGTATTGTCTTTGAAATCATTACTATCATTATTAATAGTAGTAATAATATAATTAATAGTAATAGTACGTATATTACTAGTAGCGGTAGTAGTAACAGCAGTATTGGTAGTAGTATCATTAGTAGGAATAGCATTCGCAGTAGTATAATTTATAGTTGCAGTAGGAGTTTTTTTGTACATATCCACTCAAAGCTTGTTAACCGCAAGTCCCGCCAACGACAACAACAGCAACATCAAAAAGTTATGAGAGTAAGGTGGTTGGTGAAAGAGACTCCTTTCATTCTCAGAGTAAAATATCTAGGTATCTGAAAAGTGATTATGGCATATATTTAATACCTAGAATGACACACGTTGCGAAAACGCCCCGATTCGGCCAGCTGGCGAACGTAAACAAACTATACAGGCAGTTGGGCCAATAACCGCCACGATTTACCCTTTTCTTCTGGTAATCATTTTACTAGTCACCCTCATGATGTCAACAATATAACAGAAACACTCCTATACAGATAGTTTAAAGCTACAAGATATAAAGTATGTTAAGAGTGTGGAAATAGAGTAGCAGAGCTAAACTTTGGCCCACTGCCAACAGATGGATTCAGTGACATGTGGCTGAAACAATTTATTGTTGCAGTCAACGTTTTGGGGACAGAAGAGTCCACTGTAAATCTGATATTTTTCTTTTCCAAGAATTTTTTTGTTGCAAAGAGGATGCTTCTTATGACAAGTAGCCTATTCTGTGCCGGGATATATGGTCTTTGCCGAGGCTAGGCAAGAGGACGCATCTGCAGCAACTGTCGTAGACGCTATACATAATAAACGATGAGTGAGAACATCTAAGTTTTGAGAAAATATTATATATATGGGGATAAAGACGAACTCAGTAACCTGTCTAAAGATGGTCAAACCATAGAGCCAATGCTAAACCAGAGCTTACGTGATGAAGGAAGAAAGATTTTCACCAGCACTAAGAATGCTGCCGGACAACCCTGACGCAGGATCCCTTAAATGAAAACAGTACAGATCCTCAGAGCAAATCTTCCACTCTCAGTAGGAAGCCTGCTATGTAATACAGTATAAGGGCCTACCACACGCCACCCAATCCAATATCAAACAAAATAAAGTATTCGGAACATGGTATAGAGAAAGGCGGTAAGGACTAAGAGAGGAGCTGGACTATCAGAGCCTTACAGATATTTCAGCAATGAAATGGGAGTAACTAGTGGGTGCCTAAATATTCAAAGCTTGGTATGTTAAACACATTCCTAGCTTTGAAGACTCGAAGGAAAAGAACTGGAAACGCTCAAACATATTCAGAGACACTTTGGACACCTAAAACGATGAGCCGGACTGGTATCTCGCGCCAATCACCGTAGAGACTGCTCGACAGTGATTGGCTGAATTTGTAGCCTCCGGGATAGTGCAGTGGTAACGTGTCGGCCTCTATTACGAGGGGTCAGCGGTTCGCGCCCCGCCCAGACGCGAATTCTAATCGAGGTGGCACAGGCCGGGCTCCTTTCATAGGCATAGGCCGGGGAGTTTCAGATTCGCATATCTGGATTATCCTTTATCTGATTATGAGGGATAGTTGTAATATAGTCTAGACAGCTATTTCAACCACTTTAGGATACCGTCCGGGATAGCTTTATCCCAGCTGTCTCAAAATCTGTAAAGTCCTGAGATAGATGTTTAGGAGGAATGATCATCACGAACCAGGTGAACCAAGCACAGATAGAAGAGCAAAACACTTTAACACTAATAATCTCTGTCTGAAAATACACGTGAAATTGACGTGAGTGAGCATCGGGGAATCAAGTCAGCTTTATTAAAAGTATACCAGGTAGGACAGTGGAGCACATACAGACTATTATGCCTCATCTGACTAGCAATTTATAGCAGAATGTATAGACAAGGAGCACCGTACTGATTAACAGAACTAATGTCCCCAGTTTGTTACTATATATAACCCTTCAACTTGCAGCCCAAACGCTGCAAGGTTTTAAGCAAAAGCTCCCCTAACTCAGACAACCCTTCTGCTGCGCCCTTTTCTTTAGCTGCCCTTACTCCCACCCCACTTGAGTTTACTTAACAGGACACTGCATCTTCGTCTGTTCCACAGATTACTGCTGCTCGAAACGAAGTAAACACGGGTACATGCCCGAAGAGCAAACAAAAAAAACACGTAAGAGAAACTTTAAATTTCTAATACAAACGGATAAGAGAATCATGAAGAATGTTGATAACTAAATAAAGCAGCCAAAACAAACAGAAAAAAATAAGTAATCCGTTTGGTCTAGCGGTACTGCCCATGGCTCCACAGGGATCCGCGGCACCAGTTTGGGAGCCGCTGCACCAAGCAAGATATTAAAGGCCATTATTATAAAAAATGGAGACAGACAGTACTGGCAACAACAATGATAACAGTGGTAGTAGCCGTAGCAGCAATAGTGGTGGTAGTAGATGTAGTCCTGGTATTATTAGTAGTGATAGTAGTAGTACTAGAAATGTCATCATAACTTTATCACCTTTTCCTCAGGAATTCTGATCAAAGTCATCATTGTCATCTTTCTCTTCCTCGGATTTTCCTAGAGCCTCGCGTCCTCCCCTTCCTCGCCCCGGCCTTCCCTCCGCCTCATCCTCTCCATCCTTCTTTGTTTAAGCCTGAGCATACAGGCCGCTTGACATAACAACGGCGGGCGTCTCGGGGCGTGAATACACGAGTGGAGTTAGTGGCTGAGCCTCCCGGGGGAGGGGAACGGGGGGGGCGAGGGGAGGTAAAGGATGGAGAGAGAGAGGGAGGGAGAGACAGAGAGGAAGTATGAGGGAAAGGGGAAGGAGGGAGGGAGGAAGGAAGAGGAAGAGAGAGGAGGGAGGGAGGGAGAGAAAGAGATAAAGAGGGAGGTGAGAGAGTCAGACAGACAGACAGTCAGACAGACAGATACGGAAAGACAGAAAGTAAGAACAGAAGAGAGAAAAATCGAAGAATTAAAAAAAAACAAAAAAAAACGAATGACGGGAAAAGAGAAAAGGGGGAAGAGAGGTGAGAGAGGGCGAAGCGAGGGGGGAGAGGCAGTAAGAAGGGGACAGAAAGAAGAGCGAGAAAGAGATCGATGAGAGAGTGGTAAGGAGAGAGAGGAAGACATGTGTAGAATAATGGAAGTGGAAGATGAGGAAAAGGAGAAGTTGGAGAGGCAGAAGAGATGAGGGAAGGATAAAGATTTAGAGGAGTAATAAAAGAAAAGCTGAAACAGAAGGTAAGGGAGAGAGAGCGAAGGTGAATAGAGAAAAGGGATAGAGCGAAAAGAAAGTAAGGGGAGGGAGAGAGAGGGAGAAAGTTAAAAGGAGAGATAGAAGGTGGAGGGAAAAAGAGAGAGGGAAAAGGAGAGAGAGAAGACGGAGGGGAAAAGAAAGAGAAACAAAAGACGAGGGGGAAAGGAGGAGAAGATGACGAGAGGGAAAACGAAGCTGAGATGCTCGAATATTCAAAGACCTTTTCCTTTGCTCTTAATTGCCGGGTCGACGTGACTTCCGCGTCGGTTGTGATGACATCTGATTGCTAATATTTAATCGACGATTATTTATTAATTTGAAACACTGGAATGTAATGATTAAACTTCGCTTCTGTAATCACAGGCGCTTGTCCCTGCAAATGATAATTGGCTGTCTGATTTGACTTTAATCATGGCGGAAGCAGAAGAGATCAGACGAAGATTTCTGGGTTTTTTTATTGAAAGATTTGGAAGAAGCAATAAATGAGAAGAAAGATAGAGCTAGTGACAAAGAGTTGGGGAGGGAGAGAGGAAGGGGAAGAGAGAGAGAGAGAGAGAGAGAGAGAGAGAGAGAGAGAGAGAGAGAGAGAGAGAGAGAGAGAGAGAGAGAGAGAGAGAAAGGGGGGGGGGAGATGAGGGATAGAGGGAGAGAAAGAGAGAGAAAGAGGAGAGAGACACAGGGAGGGAGAAGATAGAGAAACAGACAGACAAAGACTGAATGTGAAACGGGGAACAGAAATATAAGAAATGGAAACAAATTGAAGTAAAAGGAAAGAAAGAAAAAAAACAAACTCCGCTCGTTCTCCCTCTGCAATCTCCCCTTCTATTGCTTCTCGGTCCGTTCCTCTTCCCCTTTCTTCCCTCCTCTCCCATTCCCATTCCTCCCTATCCCTCTCCTCCTCCGCCTGAGAAATTTCTTGATTCCTTTCTCTGAGTTTCAATCCGCTCCGAACGATTAATTTCCATTATCGCTATTGTCGCTCTTATCCAATCCCTTTTCATGTCCGTTTGTTTGTGAATATCCTTCCAGGTCTGTCAGGAAAAAATAGGACTTCT
>NC_061828.1:26181284-26183784 GCF_019202785.1 Penaeus chinensis | reverse complement strand
GGGGTTGGGAGGGCAAGGGAGGAAGGAGAAGGGAAGGAAAGGGAGGCGAGGAGAAAGGGGAGGGCAGGGGAAGGGAGGGCAGAAGGCTTGAGGAAGGAGGAGGAGGTAAACATTAGGTGGAAGCAAGGGAGAAAGAGCCGAGTTCGCCGAGAGAATTATAACGTGGATTTTCCTTCGAAATGGGAGGTAGCAGCGCGAGGAGAGCGAGAGATGTTGAGTTGTAATTCCTTCGGAGTCTGAGCCGAGGGGGGGGGGGGGGGTGCGCGGAGTTGTTGCTTTTGGGGAGGAAGGAGAGAAAGAGGAAAATACAGGCTATTTTCAATTCCAACATCTGCATAAATATATCTATGTAAATGAATGGATATATAAATGGATATGTAAGTAAATACACAATTACACACATATATATGTGTGTGTTGTGTGTGTGGGGGGGGGGGCTGTATGTGCGTGTGTGTGTGTGTGTCTGTGTATATTTACACACACACACACAAACATATATCTATCTATCTATCTATCTATATATATATATATATATATATTTATGTATATCTTTCTTTCTTTCTGTCCTACGACAGGTCCTTTTTGGCATCCCTTTTCTCCATGACCCTCTATTCCCTCTTAATTCCCTTAACATGCCCAGTCCTTTCCGCGGGTCTAAGAGCCATTTCCTGAGATGTTTGACATAAGTACAAGGAAAGATCAGTCAGGCTGGTTTCCCGTTGCCTTCCCTGACAGTGTTTTTACTGAGACTGTCTCAGAAGGGTTGCCAGCCAAGGCCAAAGAGTCCCCTGTCAGGGTCCCATAGATGGGACCCTGACAGGTGCTCCACTCCGGTCGAGGTGGACCTGGGAGCAATAGTGGCTAAAGGTGGCTCCGCAGTCATCAGGGCCAGAACCTCACTGCTGGATGCAGCTTATACTTATACCCAGAAGTGATATGTGTGTGTGTGTGTGTGCTGTAGTTACCTTTGATAGTTTTATAGGCAACTGTTGTTTTTTCATGCAACGTAAATCGTTTTTGAAGCAACATTATGCCGCATTGATTTTACTATTTAGCATATAGCAGAAACCTTTGGACATTGTTATTATTTGGAAAAAGATTCCCAACTCTAGAAACGTGAATAAGAATGATTTAAATGCTAAATTACATACTAAATTATAAGCGACCTTCAAGATGAACTAATACCTTATCTCCCCCGCCTCTTTCTCTCGCAAAGGCTGTCAAATGAAAACGCAGCAAAATGATTACCAATTGCGAAACAGTGAAGTTTTCGAGTCCCAGCTGCCGACTGGATACCGCCCTTAGCCTGACTCAGAAGGCATTGAATTCTTCACGCAGCCTTCAGTGATTCAGTCTCGAGGCTATTGACAGAGTCTCTTTTTTTAATTCCTTCTATTCCATATACATTTTTCCTGCTCGTTTGTTTTTCACTCCACCGGATCCACGTCCTTCCCCCGAAAAGCGGAAGCCAACGAGATACGTAACTCCGCCTAACGTGATCAGCCCCAATCAGTGTCGGACGGAGTTGTCTTAAATTGTCTTAATCAAGATGCAATGCCTCGCCGCCGACGACGCACGAGGCTGGAAAATAACAAAGATTGAAATATCGACGCGAATGTTCATGAACAATACTTTTCTAGGAGGAAAATAGGCAAATCCAAGAGAAAACCAAGCTAGGGGGGACAGGATTCAAATCAGGTGAGGGAAATGGCAGAAAGAAAAGAGATTACCACCAGCTTAATCACGAGGATGTCTGAGTCTGGGCGTCACAACCCGTTCGTGTTCGTGTTACCCGGCCACTCGAGTCTCCTTGTGACCAAATTGAAACTCGTTTACGATACGACTGTTAATTTGATTTGATTTTTTATCCCTATATAATGATGAAATGATATATCATAGGATAGAAACTGAATACATGATTTCATTAATGTGGCACTCTGCAATCACTAACGAATATATCTTTACGGAAATGTGGAGCTTCCTTACGAAATTCTGTTTACCTCGATGTTTTGAACCAGTTAGGAAAACAGTGATCATGGAAGCTTCCACTTTCTCAGGTCTTCTTGAATGTCAAAATCTCCTTGATTTAATATTGATACTTTATATATACATACATATATATATATATATATATATATATATATATATATACATATACATATACGGATATATAATTATATACATATGTGTGTGTGTGTGTGTGTGTGTGTGTGTGTACATATATGTATGTACGTATATAAATCTCTCTATCTATCTATCTATCTATCTATCTATCTATCTATATACATTTATATACATATATGTGTATACATGTATATGTATATGTGTATATATATTCATATATATACTCATATATGTGTATGAATATGTTTGTGTGTGTGTGTATATAGATAGATAGATAGATAGATAGATAGATAGTCCGTGGGAAAACTCACAAGAGTGGTAATGTTTTGGATGTGAGAAGGGTAATTAATATAGAGTCCATCTTCCGACCATCGTA
>NC_061828.1:26166284-26168784 GCF_019202785.1 Penaeus chinensis | reverse complement strand
ATCATAATTATTGTTATTCTTATTCTTCTTATTATTATTGTTGTTGTTATTAGTATTGTTATTATTATTATTATCATTATCAGTATTCTTATCGTTATTATCACTTTTACTATTATTATTATCATCATTATAATCATTATCATCATCATCATGAACATCATCATCATCATCATATTATTATTATTGTTGTTATTATTGTCATTATTATTATTATTATTATCATTATCATCATTACTATTATTTGTTATTATTATCATTATTACTACCGTTATTACTTTTATCATTATCATTATCATTATTATTGTTGTTAATATTATTATTATTATTATTACTATTATTATTATTATGAATTTAGTATTCTTATTATCATTATTAATATTGTTATGATTATTATCATAACGTTATCATTATCATCATCATTATCATTGTTATTGTTGTTTATTGTCATTACTATCATGGTTATCAACATTATAATTATTGTTGTGTTTGTAAATATTTTTTCCGTCATTATTCTTATGATTATTACCCTTATTACAGCAACCGCTGCCTACTAATATTGTTAATGTAAGTACTAGTAGTTGATGTACAAGTGTATTAACGGTAGTAGTAATTGCAGTAGCAGTAGTAGTAGTAATAGTAGTAGTAGTTGCATTAGTAGTAGTAGTAGTAGTAGTAGTAGTAGTAGTTGTTGTTGTTGTTGTTGCTGTTGTTTTTGCTGCTGCTGCTGTTGCTTTTGTTGAAGATATAGTACTGGTTGTTGTAGAATTGTATACATAGTTTTTTATTGCTATTAATGTCCTTGTGTTGTTGTTTTTTTCACCACCATTCTCGTTGCGATAATCAAGATCATCACCATCCGTAATACCTTTGTCATAATGCTGATTACCATCGCTATTGCTTTTAGTAGTAGTAATGAGAACACTGTCACTCAGAAGGAATTAATAAGCCAATTGATTTATAAACTGAGCGGTGACAGGACACGCCGCTTAAGCCCTGCCTCTGCGCCCTTGCATTGTCTTGGAAGATCTCCCAGGCTCTTCCCGTCGTCTTCCCCCTCCGTCGGCTTCCCCCTCGCTTGCCCCCTGCCCCTAGCGACGCCCCAGGGAGGAGCCCGGACGCCGCCGAAGCGTTATTACCCCTGAGGGAGACGCGGCCAACGATGGGGCCTCACTGGATATAGGATCTACCCCCCCCCCCCCTCCTTCCCCAGCCCTATTCCATGTTGGTTCGTGTAACTAACTCCGTTTCCCTGTCTCATTTTCCCCTTGTGTCCTCTCTCTCTCTCTCTCTCTCGTTCTCTCTCTCTCTCTCTCTCTCTCTCTCTCTCTCTCTCTCTCTCTCTCTCTTCTCTCTCTCTCTCTCTTTCTCTCTGCCACGATGGTTGTGGATTGTTGTATCTGTTGTTTTACGTATGATTCCTGTATTTCTGTAGAAAAAGCATTCCTACCCTTACTACTGAATTTGATATCTCTCCTCCCTACCAATTTGGAAACACTATATTACTTCGAGAAAAAATAACTATAAAAAAAAGCAAGCCAACGTATCCACAAGTTCACCAGACCAACGCTTGCATATCACATTCCTCGTCCTCAGTATCCACATAAATCCACACGCGTAGAATGTGGAGGTTTTAGTGGAAGGATTCCTGTGGTCGCTTGGAGGTATGGACAGGGAGGGGGATGGGGGGTAGGGGGGGGTAGGGAGAAGGTTGGATGGAGGTGAGAGGGGGGGAGGGGGAGGGAGAAAGTGGAAGGGAGGAGGGAGGGGGAGAAGGGTGGGTGGGAGGGAGGAGGGAGAGGGAGAAGGGGTGGGGGAAGGGGGAGGGGGGAGGGAGGGAGGAGGGGGTGGGGGAGGGGGGGGAGGGAGAGAGAAGGGGACTGGGAGGGGAGGGTCTCTTATTTATTCACTTCGGTTTTGCGATTGTAACTGTAGGGAATAATAAAAAAGAAAATTATAATGGTAACAGGATAACAATAAAGAAGAGGGATTAACAGTTACTATATGTGTGAAAAAAGCAATGAGGATATTACTACTACTACACCTACGAATAATAATGAAAAGAACAAGAATAAAGAGGAAAAAAGAGGAAGAGGAGGCAACAGGACAAGATAAAATAAAATTCACAGCATTACCGAAATTAATAACATTACCAATGACAAGGAGAGAAAGGGAGAGGAAAAACAATGTCCATAACAATAACAGTAATGATGATGATAAATGTATATATGAATAAATAATGGCGGCATTTTATCATAAAAACATCGTATAAATATTTCAAGGCATTTACCAGACTTCATAAAGTATCTGCACATTTTATTGTTAAATGTGAAATGTAAAAGTCTGTGAGAATTTTCCCTTTTTCTGCCACGCAATCAAAGTTTTCCCATATTTCTTCGTCCCGTTTTGCCGTTACGTTGAGATCCAGTGTGTGTGGGGGTGTAAGGTTCTTTCACAAAAAGGAAAGAAAAAAAGACGAAATAAATAAAAAGCTCAGGAATGA
>NC_061828.1:26153784-26158784 GCF_019202785.1 Penaeus chinensis | reverse complement strand
AACGCCGTAGTTCATTAGCATCAGCACATGAAAAAAATATAAATCGATTGCCTAGATTAATGGGTTGACTGGACTTTGATGGCGAGTGAAGTGCCTTTTTCTCTGCTCAGCCCCCCCCCCCCACCCCATGTGGTGGCCGAGGAGGTCAAACCCAAAGCGGGAGATTTGAAAACCGACACGCAGTGGGAGGAAGGGTTCAAGCGCCTGAAATACATTTCTTTTCTTTTCTTTTCTCTCCTCCAGTTATCCACGTTACCCCTATCTCCTTTGTCTGTGTTAGTAACTATCTCTCTCTCTCTCTCTCTCTCTCTCTCTCTCTCTCTCTCTCTCTCTCTCTCTCTCGCTCTCGCTCTCTCTCTCTCTCTCTCTCTCTCTCTCTCTCTCTCTCTCTCTCTCTCTCTCTCTCGCTCTCTCTCTCTCTCTCTCTCTCTCTCTCTCTCTCTCTCTCTCTCTCTCTCTCTCTCTCTCTCTCTCTCTCTCTTTCTCTCTCTCTCTCTCCCTCTCTCTCTCCCTCTCTCTCTCCCTCTCTCCTCCCCCTTCCATCCCTTCCATTCTCTCTTTTGTAAGCGCTATGTACTTCAATTTCCTCTCGCGAAATTAAAAGCGTTGTACGGATTTAATTCAAACTTTCATCATACAATGGCTTTTTTAGACACATGCCAAAGTTTTTCATTTACAGCTCACCCGCCTCTCCCTTCCGCCCGCCTCCCGAAGGCCCGCCGGTTCTCCTCGGCGGCGGGCCTCCCTCGCGCTGGGTCAGGCGGACGGCGCTGTGCGGCTCAAGGGCTCCGAGCGCGGCGCTGGCGATGCGTCTTGGCGAGTTGGTTTTTTGCTTCTGTTGTTGTCTTTACTGTTGGGGGTGGTGTGGTTTCTGGTGTTGCTGTTGGTTTCGTTGTTATTGAGGTTGTGGTTACTGTTAAAATCTTGATCATTGTGGTTTGAGATGAGTAGTAGTTTGATCATCATCAGTAACACGATTTTTAACATATAATTTATTATCGTCATTATCATTGTTATTATCCTCATTACTAATATCATTATAATCATAATTATAATTTTCTGCATTATCACCATTGTTGCCATCTCATTTTTATCATCATCATATTTGTTCTTGTTCTTGTTGTTCTCGTCGTTGGTGTTATTATTGTCGTTGTTACTGAAGATGTAATTCATGAGATTTTTCGTAAATTCGTTAATCAAAATTCTTTCATATTCACCATTATCATCATCCTTTTCGTGTTCATGCATTGTCATCGTTATCATTATTCATTATATTTGTTATTATTGTAAGATGTTGTTTGCTCTGTGTCTATTAATATATATGCATATTGGTGTGGGTTTACAGTGTCTAGATATAGTGTTGCGGCAGCGTGGAGCATCTAGGCATAAAAAAAAGCCCGAGTATAATCATCAACTCCTTGACGTTCAGCCTGTGGGTTTTCTTTTTATACAAACTAGAATTCTTTTAGTGTGTGTTTATAATTGCCATAGGGCGCAAAGTAACATTTCTTAAGTGCATCTCAGAAACTTATATATGTTTAATACAATAAATACGAACACATCGGTTATAATCACTCTTATGAGCATATTGAAATTGGTATGATTGTTAATTACTTGACTTGACTTGATTTTCTATTTCATATTAATAAAATAGATATTTGATTTCATTTTCACTATTATCTCTAATCTTCCGATTATTTTACACCCGTCATCTTTTACTTTTATCTTTTTTTGTACGATACTTTTAACTTTATTTCAAGATTCAAGATAAGCTGTGTATATAAATCATAATAATAATTTTAAAAAATCACGTCCAGCTCCTCAGAAAAAAGATACGTCAGTACACAGAGAACATAGCTTCTCTCAGCTCACGCAGGGGAAATGACACATAAGGTATCCGGTCCAGACTGAGTATATTTCGCGCCGTTTTTGGCGGTATTTATAGTGTTCATGGCGTCATGAACTACGTGAACTATACATCTTTAGTATTTATACATTTATATATTTGTACAATGTCAGAGGAAAAGATAAAAATTAGTTGATATAAAAGTAAAAATATCGAACAAAAAAGATAAAAGTAAAATATGAGTGTAAAATATTCGGAAGATTAGAGATAATAATGAAAAGGAAATCAGATATCTATTAAATTAATATAAAAAGAAAATCAAGTAAAATAGACTTTCGCGTCATTATCATACCATTATCATCATCGTTATCATTTTCATTATCATCATCGTTATCATTATCATTATCATCCTCGTTATCATTATCATTATCATTATCATCACCATCATCATCATTCATTATCATTATCGTTGTCATTATCATTATCATCATTATCATTATCATACCATTATCAGCACCATTACCATTATCATTATTATTATTATCATCGTCATCATTATCATTGTCATCATCATTATCACTATCATTATCATTATCATCATTATCATTATCACATCATTATCATCACCATTATCATTATCATTATCATCACTATTATCATCTTCATTATCATTATCCTTATCATTATCATTATCATCACCATCATCATCATCATCATCATTATCATTATCATTATCATATCATTATCAGCACCATTACCATTATCATTATTATTATTATCATCATCATCATTATCATTGTCATCATCATTATCACTATCATTATCATTATCATCATTACCATTATCACATCATTATCATCACCATTATCGTTATCATTATTATTATCTTTATCATCATCATCATTATCATTGTCATCACCATTATCATCATCATTATCATTATCATCACCATTATCATTATCATTATCATTATCATTATCATTATCAGTAGTATAACCAGCAGTTATACTACTGATAATGATAATGATAATGATAATGATCATGATACGGCACAGAAAAAAACACACACACAAAAAAACCCCAGCAGTTGTGGTGGGTAGTGAAGGTAATATTAGTTGCAGTTCTATAACATATAGAAACATGAAATTGAATATGAGTTGTACTACTAAGGAGTAATGGGAAGGATTACTAATTTGCTTCACTAGCCGTCTAGCCTCTCTACTTTTTATTTATTTATTTGTCTGTCCAGTTCCTTATGTTCTCCAATTATGAAAATGGACAAACGTTTACCAAATTGGTTCTATTCATAAATCAACAAAACAGAAACATAATTATTCGAAAATAATAAGTTTCGTGTCATCGTTAAAGACTATAATTGCTTTCCTTCTTCGCGTATGCGTTTGTTTGTTAACAGAGAGAGAAAAAAAAGAGTAATAATTCGCCCACAAACCACGCGACACGAGTCAATTTGTCTCTATCCCCGCGCCCTTCCCCCTGCCCCTCACCCCCCTCACCCTCCCCCTTCCCCTTCTCACGTCCTCCCCTTCCCCTCACCAAACCCCCCTCACCAAACCCCCCTCACCCGTCCCTATCCCACGCCCCCTCTCCTCGACCCTCCCCCTTCCCCTTCCCACGTCCTCCCCTTCCCCTCCCCACGCTCCTTCCCCATTCCCCATCCCACGCCCCCTCCCTCTTCCACTCCCCTTCCCCTCCCTTCCCCTTTCCTTACCTTTCCCCCTCCCCCCCGCCCACCCCCCACCCCTCCCCCCGCCCTTCCGCCCCCTCCCCCCGCCCCCCACTCCTACCTGCTCCGCGGCGATCGCATTCTGGGCTGTTTATGGCCGCGATTTCCCCCAAGACCTTCGTCACCCCGCGCTCTCCTCGGCGCTTGGCTTCTTATCTCTCTCTCGTCCTCGTTGGGGATTTCTATTCTTCTTTTTGTTTACTTGTTGATTTTTGTGCTTTTACTTTTGTTTTATTTATTTTTTTCTTCCTCCTCTCTCTCTGTCTCTTTTTTCCCTCTATGTTTCTGCCTTTAGTTCTTTATTTATCTCTCTTTCTCCTTTTTCTCTCTCTCATTCTCTCTCTCTCTCATTCGTTCTCTCTCTCATTTTCTCTCTCTCTCTCTCTCTCTCTCTCTCTCTCTCTCTCTCTCTCTCTCTCTCTCTCTCTCTCTCTCTCTCTCTCTCTCTCTCTCTCTCTCTCTCTCTCTCTCTCTCATTATTGTCACTTTCCATTTTCATTCATTTAATTAATTTTGTCTCCCTATTTATTCCTTTCTGGGGCGTTCTTTCCCTTTCCTCTCCTTTTATCTCCTCTTTTCTCCTTTCTCCTGCTCTTCCTTTTAGGATTTTCTACATTTCCTTATCTCTGGCTGCCCCATCCCACATTTTTTTTTTTTTTCCTTTCTCTCTCATTCCCTGATTTTTCCTCCTTCTCTCGCTTATCTCACTTCAAATCTCTTCCATTACCGCAAGCTTCTCCTCGCCCCCCCTCCCCCCCCTCTCCTCGTTTGTCTCCACTCTCCTCTTTCTTCTTTTTGTGTTTTCATTTCCTTTCTCTCCCAAAGCTGCTTTGTTTTTGTTTTGTTTTGTTTTTGTTTTTGTTTTTCTTCTTCCTGTTCCGCCTATACTTATCAGCTCTTTTCCTTCGACTCCCCTTCCCCACTTGTGTTTTTCTCTTCCTCTTCTCCTCGTTTCCTCCTTTCTTCCGCCTCATTCTTTCTCATTATATGTCTCTTCCTCCTCCTCTTCCTTCTCTTCCTATTCCTCCTTCCCCTCCTCCTTCTCCTCCTTTTCCTCCTCCTCCTCCTCCTCCTCCTATACCTCTTCCTTCTCTTCCTCCTTCTTTTCCTCTTGCTTCTCTTCTTCCTTCACCTCCTCCTCCTCCTCTTCTTCCTCTTCTCCCTCTTACTCTCCTCCTCCTCCCCATCACCACACCTTCCACTTCCTCTTTTTCCTCCTCCTCTTACTCCTTCTCTCCTTCTCAACTCCTCTTCCTCTTTCTCCTCCTCCTCTTCCTTCTCTTCCTATTCCTCCTCCTCCTCCTCCTCCTCCTCCTCCTCCTCCTCCTCCTCCTCCTCCCTCCCCCTTTTCTCCCCCCTCAGCCCCTTCCTAGGCTTCGCCCTCCCGAAGATTAACGACCAAGGCAGTGA
>NC_061828.1:26151740-26153684 GCF_019202785.1 Penaeus chinensis | reverse complement strand
AATTTTTCTTTATTTTAAAATCGCCTACTTATTATGGGAATGTTATCCGATTCCCCGGCGTTTCATTAACATCAACAAAAACATTCCTTATCAACGCTGCTACACTTGCCTTCCGTGGCCCCGGATTACGCTCGCCCACCGCCTTTTACCAAATGGGCCCAATTTTCCTTTCGTCCTCCTCCTCATGCAGCATTTTCCTTATTCACGAGGACCCAGGCAAAAGGCCGTCGAGGGGGTGGGGGGGCATTGGTGGCGGGCCTCGTTCGGGGAGACTGTAATGGGGGGGCCTGATGAGCACTCCCTCGCTTCCTCGTGAATTTAATTCGTATTTTTTTTCCTTCTCTCTCTCATTCAGTCGTGTCTTACCAAATGCAGAAAGAAATCATATATGCTTTTTCTTCTGGATTTTTTTTTTTTTTTTTTCAAAAAGTGGGGCTAGACTGTTTTAGGTTATTTTTTGTGTAGAAAATGCCGTAGTTTTTTATACGTATATTTGTTTATAATTAAATAAAATGTAACTTTCCTACAAAAAAAAAAAAAAAAAAAAAACACATTCTGAAGAAAAATCAGGAATTTACTTGTATCATTCAAATGTTTATTCCTGGAACAAGCAAATGCAGTCTGAGCACATTACCTAATTCAACATGTCCAGGTACCTTGACCGTTTTTTTTTTTTTTTTTTGGGCCTCAGCCCTAGCTGTCTGCTGCACGCGAAAATACTGAGAGTTTCCTGGCTCAGCGCTCGCCCGCTTGAACCCTAATTCAGCATTTACCACATAGCACAACGGGGCTCCTCCTTGGCTCAACACACTGTTTTTTTTTTTTTTTTTGTTTTGTTTTTTTTGCTAGAAAACAAGAATGTAGACAGTTAAAGGCATTTCATAAGTAGAAATTCTGTTCTTTGTTGTTTGTTGCTGCCATAGTTTCGTTTTAGTGGTAGATTCCTTTTTAAGGGCCCGTTTTGTCTTCACAGATTTTTCTTGTACATAATGGGGCTTTTGTTGGGAAATTTAAACAAAAAACAGTTAGTATAACATAGGTAATGTCTTTAACCGTGCCCAGACAGGCTGTTCCACACGTAGCGTTATTTACCGTAAAAAATCAAAAGTTTAAGCCTATGCGCGAAAAAAGAAATATTCAAAACTTCGTTGTTGGGTTTGCGATGTCCTTAAAGGAACTCAGAGTTTATCAACTCGCAAGAAAACTTTTAAAAGTCTCAAAAAAAACTTTCTGAATCGGGGCCCCACCCCCACCACCCCCGAGAAAAAACTACCAGGAGGGGGATAATTGGCTGCGCGAGGAGCCAATCACGGCCCGCCACGGGGCTCACGGCGAGTGGGCTCGACATGCACGATATTCACGGCAGTTTATAGATGTTTCGATGATTTATTATTCTTTACATCTATCTTTTGATTTTTCCTCTCCTCTCTCTCTTTCTCTCTCCTCCTCTCTCTTTCTCCTCACTCTCTCTTTCCTTTCTCTCTCTCTCTCCTTCTCTCTCTCTCCCTTTCTCTCTCTCTCTCTTCTTTTTCTCTCTCTCTCTCTCCTCTCTCTTTCTCCTTCTTTCTTTCTCTCTCTCTCTCCTCTCTCTTCTCTTCTCTCTTTTTTCCTATCTCTCTCTCTCTCCTCTCTCTCTCTTCTCTCTCTCTCTCTCTCTCTATTCTCTCCTTCTCTCTCTCTCTTTCTCTTCTCTCTCTTTTTTCTCCTCTTCTCTCTCTCTCCCCTCTCTCTCTCTTTTTCTTTCTCTCTATCTTTCCCCTCTTTCCCTCCCTCTCCTCTCTCTCTCTCTCTCTCTTTTTTTTCTCTCTCTCTTTTAAACTCTCTCTTCCCTCCTCTCTCTCTCTTCTTCTTCTTTTCCCTTTCTCTCTTTTCCTCTCTTTTTCTCTCTCTCTTCCTCTCTCTCTTCTCTCTCTCTCTCTTCTTCTCTCTCTCTCCCCCTCCTTT
>NC_061828.1:26101740-26116740 GCF_019202785.1 Penaeus chinensis | reverse complement strand
CATTATCATTATTATCATTATTATCATTATCATTATCATCATTATCATTATCATTATTATCATTATCATTATCATTATCATTATCATTATTATCATTATTATCATTATTATCATTATCATTATTATCATTATTATCATTATTATCATTATCATTATCATTATCATTATCATTATTATCATTATTATCATTATTATCATTATTATCATTATTATCATTATTATCATTATTATCATTATTATCATTATTGTCATTATTATCATTATTATCATTATTATCATTATTGTCATTATTATCATTATTATCATTATCATAATTATAATTTATTTTTATTATTATTATTATTATTGATAATATCCTCATCATCATCATTATTATTATTATTATTATTATTAGTGTTATTGTTATTATTATTATTATTATCGTTATTGTTATCATTATCATTATCATTATCATTATTATCTATAATTATTATAATTGTCATTATTACTATTATCATATTTTTTAATTATTATTATTACTATTATTATTACTACTATTATTATAATTATTGTTATTATTTTTATTTTTATTATTATTGTCATTATTATGATTATTATTATCATTATTATGATTATTATTATCATTTTTATTATTATCATCATTATTACTATCATTATTACTATCATTATTATTATCATTATTATTATCCTTATTACTATTATCATTATTACTATTATCATTGTTATTATTAATATCATTATTATTATTATTATCACCATTATCATTATTATCACCATTATCATTATTATCAGTATCATTATAATTATTATCATTATTATTATTATCACTATTATTATCATTATTATCATTATTATCATTATTATCATTATTATCATTATTATCATTATTATCATTATTATCATTATTATCATAATTATCATTATCATAATTATTATCATTATTATCATTATTATCATTTTTATAATTATTATTATAATTATCATAATTATCATTATCATCATTATCATCACTATCATCATTATCATTATCATAATTATTATCATTATTATCATTATTATCATTATTATCATTATTATCATTATTATCATTATTATCATTATTATCATTATTATCATTATTATCATTATTATCATTATTATCATTATTATCTTTATTATCATTATTATCATTACTATCACTATTATCATTATTATCATTATTATCATTATTATCATTATTATCATTATTATCACTATTATCATTATTATCATTATTATCGTTATTATCGTTATTATCGTTATTATCATTATTATCATTATTATCATTATTATCATTATTATCATTATTATTATCAATATTATCATTATTATCATTATTATCATTATCATCATTATTATCATTATTATCATTATTATCATTATTATCATTATTATCAATATTATCATTATTATCTTTATTATCATTAACATCATTATCATCATTATCATCATTATCATCATTATTATCATTATTATCTTTATCATTATCATCATTATCATCATTATCATCATTATTATCATTATTATCTTTATTATCATTATCATAATTATAATCATTATTATTATCATTAATACTATCATAATTATTATCATTATTATTATCATTATTTCTATCATTATTATAATAATTTTTATTATCATTATTATTATCATTATTACTATCATAATTATTATCATTATTATTATCATTATCACTATCATTATTACTATCATTATCATTATCATTAGTATTGTCATTATTATTATTATTATTATCATTATAATTTTCATTTTTTTTTTTTTTTTGTATTATTATTATTATCATTTTTATCATTATTATTGCAATTATTATTGTTTTCATTATTTTTGTTATTATTGTCGCTATTATTATTATTTTTGTCATCATTATCATTATCATCTTATTATTATTATTACTATTGTTGTTGTTATTGTTATCAATATCATCATCATTATCATTGCTATTGCCAATATTATTAACAAGATTGTTATCATTATCATTTTTATTATTATTATTATTATTATTATTAATATTATTATTATTATTATCAACATTACAGTTATCATTACAAATATAATTCTACTATTATTATTATCATTATTGTTGTTATTATTATCATTATTGTTGTTATTATTATTACTATTTTCCTTATTGTTGTTATTATTATTACTATTTTCCTTATTGTTGTTATTATTATTACTATTTTCATTATTGTTGTTCTATTTGTCATCATTATTATTACTATTGTCATTATTATTGTTCTATTTGTCATTATTATTATCCTTTTCATCATCATTACTATGAAATCAATACCATCATTATTTAAGATCATCTTCACTCTTATTATGACCATCAACACTATCCCCACCACCACTATCACTGCGACGCCTTTCCACCCGAGGAACGACGGGGAAAACTCCACAAGTCAGGCTGACCTTAAGGGACGTCATAGGCTGGGTCAGGAGGAAGTGCGTGGCGGGGATTGGGCCGGAGGTGGGGAGGGGGGTCGGGGATGGGGATGGAGGTAGTGCCGGGGGGGGGGGGGGGGGGGTGAGAGCTCTTGGAACACCGAAGGAACAGAAGATGAGAAATAAGAGAAATAAGAAATGAGCGGAAATGTACCTGAGAATCTGAGATTGTGACTCTAACGCATAATTCTTTCATAACATTATATCATTACTGCTACTGATATTATCACCATCGTTAGTATGCTCACTATCGTTATTTCCTTATTCTTTACTAACATTATTATTACTATGACTATAATCACTATCCTTATCCTCCCCATCTCCGCCGCCATCCCCACCCGCGTCTCACCCGCGTCGGCCTCGCTCTGCGAAAAATGCAACAACGAACCGTGCAGCGTTTTTAGTGGGCCGGCAGCGCAGATAGGGATCGCCAGGTAGCCGGCTCACCTGGGCGTCAACTGCCAGAACTTCTTGAAATAACATCCATACAGAGATAACATCCTTTCGAAATCATTTACGCCTGTTGGCTTTTCTGCGTCTCTCCCTTCTATGGAGATTTGTTTGGGCAGCGGGAGAGCAGGAGAGAATTCATGGGCTCAGGGAATACACGCTGCTATATGGACATCTAAAGACAAGGAGAAAGTTAAACAGTATATATATATATATATATATATATATATATATAAATATATATATATATATAAATATATATATATATAAATATATATATATATAAACATACATATTTATATATATAAACATATATATATATATATATATATATATATATATATATATATATATATATATATATACATATATATATATATATATATATATATGTGTGTATATATATACATATATATATAAACATAGACATATATATATATATATATATATATATATATATATATATATATATATATATATATAAACATATATATATATATATATATATATATATACAGTATTACATTAATATCAATATTATTATGTACCGTATTCATGTTGACAAATGTAGAAAAATGTAGATAAGAATGAGAATGATTATCTTGACAATACTAGAGATGTATTTGACCGGTTTCGAATATATATTTATATCTAAATATAATCTACAATATTATCAATATTATCAATATTATCAATATTATCAATATTATCAATATTATCAATATTATCAATATTATCAATATTATCAATATTATCAATATTATCAATATTATCAATATTATCAATATTATCAATATTATCAATATTATCAATATTATCAATATTATCAATATTATCAATATTATCAATATTATCAATATTATCAATATTATCAATACTATCAATATTATCAATATTATCAATACTATCAATATTATCAATATTATCAATATTATCAATATTATCAATATTATCAATATTATCAATATTATCAATATTATCAATATTATCAATATTATCAATATTATAATTATTATTATCGATATCATTATTATCGATATTATTACTATCGATGTTATTAGTACACTCCTGCCCAAGGCTTATCATGATAGAGCGGTGAGCCAATGGTTGTTGCTAAAACTACGTCACAAAACACGCAGTTGCAGAAAGCCTGAACTACAGCAGCGCGTTGCGAAAGCCTGGTGCAGCCGGCATATCCTGCAGAAAGTGATACACTGGGACGGGGGGGGGGGGGGGGAGAGGATAAGGATAAGTCCGATATGCGAAGCTGAGCTTCGCCCGGGCTATGCCAATGAGGGGAGCCCGGCCTGTGTCGACTAATGTCGACTCGCTAACGTGTGTCAGCTGGTGCTGACTCGGCTTTTGTCCTTACCCGCCGTGGTGCCCAGCCACAGCAGTAACCTCCAGGCGACAATTGCAACTTCTCGCGCCTGGGCGGGGCGCGAACCGCCGACCCCTCGGATGAGAAGCCGGCACGTTACCACTGTACTAGCCCGGAGGCGGGGGGAGAGGGAGCGAGCGGGAGAGCGCAGTGACCTTGTGTGACCTGACCTTACCGCAGAAGAGGGGGAGCTGTGCCGGTAATTGTTGTTAATGATCTCATTCAGCTAACAATAATACCATCGCCTGCTGGGGGTAATAGCTTTAATTATACATAGATGTATGGCGTGAGCGCAGGGAGCTTAAGCATTACCATGTACAGATGCTGTAGCGTGAACAGACAGCTGTTTACACCGCAAACTAAATATTTTATAAACATGCCTATGTTCAGTACATAATGTTTCTGATTTTCAAATTACATATAGTATTCTCATCAAGCCTCTTCATGAAAAAGCTGCACAGTGTAAATCAACTGATATACATAAATGAATATATATATATATATATATATATATATACATATATACATATATACATATATATATATATATATATACATATATACATATATATATACATATATACATATATATACATATATAAATATATATATATACATATATACATATATATATACATATATACATATATATATACATATATACATATATATATACATATATACATATATATATACATATATACATATATATATACATATATACATATATATATACATATATACATATATATATATATACATATATGTGTGTGTGTATGAATAGACAGATAAATAGATATACGAACTAGCCGAGTTTATTATCAATTTCGCGACTAAATTACTTTCCCAGATTGTGCTCAGGCCAGCAGGTCGGCGAAATTTTTGCTGCTTTCTTTTTCCTCCTTAGCATGATACAAGTTGTTGATATTGAGGATGAATGTTTCAATAAAGGCCATGCGATATCACGGCTCCAGCTTCTTTTAGCGACTTGGGCCTCGTCTGCCCCTTCATCAGGTCAAAGAAACTCCACTGTGTCTCCCCCCCCCGTAGCATGCAAGTGTTAAATATGTACACAAAAAAACTTTCCATTGATCACTTAAACTATTTCCTGATTCTGCAACAAAAAATTCAATCATCAAAACTAATTTGTGTATCTGATTATAATAACACTATCGGGCATTAACGCAATATAATAAAAAGTTTACCGCGGCTTTCGACATTGTTTGTGATTGGCGGCCAAGTGGCAATGTTTTCAACACGCGCGTGATATGATCGCATTAATATCAGATATTACAGTAACAATTTAATTATTTTCGTGATTGAAGCGTCTCAAGTTTTATTAATGCATTAAAAGCCACTTTTACTGTTGTCATATTGTTTTTATCTTTATGTCCATCACTTAACTGTCCTTTCGGTATCGTTATTGTCATTTCAGTTATTGTCACTGTCACTGTCATTAATATCATTATTATCATTACTGTCATCATCATTTTGGTTATAACTTATTATTAACAATGTTGTTTATATTAACTACAATTAAAATCACTGTCGTTAGTATTAGCATTACTTTCTTCATCATTATTATTATCATTATCATTATCATTATCATTATCATTATCATTATCATTATCATTATCGTTATCGTTATCATTATCATTATCATTATCATTATCATTATTATTATTATCATTATTATTATTATTAGTAGTAGTAGTATTACTAGTATTATTAATATTATCATTATTATTATTATTATTATTATTGTCATTATTATTATCACTAATATCCTTATTATTATCCTTATTATTATCATTATCATCATTACTATTATTATCATTATTATTTTCATTATTTTCATTATCATCATTATCATTATCATCATTACTATTTTCATCATTATTATTTTTATCATTATTATCTTTTATTGCCATAACTACTAGTAGTAGTAGTAATCTTATTATCATAATTATTATTATTATCATTATCATCATCATAATTATTATTATCATAATAATTATTATTATCATTATCATCATAATTATTATCATCATAATAATTATTATTATTATCATAATCATTATTATTATTGTTATTATTAATAACATTGTTATTATCATTATCATTGTTATTATTATTATTATTATTATTATTATAATTATTGTTGTTGTTATTGTATTTGCTGTTGCTTTTATTATTATTATTATCATTTCTATTGTTATTATTATTATTACTGTTGTAGTTGTTGCTGTTGTTATTTTATTATCATTATTATTATTATTATTAATATTATTACTACTACTACAACCACTATAATTATTATCATTATAATTTTATTTTCTTATCATTATTTATATTTTCTTATCATTATTTTTATTTTCTTATCATTATTTTTATTTTCTTATCATCAGTTTTATTTTCTTATCATCATTTTTATTTTCTTATCATTATTTTTATTTTCTTATCATCATTTTTATTTTCTTATCATTATTTTTATTTTCTTATCATTATTTTTATTTTCTTATCATCAGTTTTATTTTCTTATCATTATTTTTATTTTCTTATCATTATTTTTATTTTCTTATCATTATTTTTATTTTCTTATCATTATTTTTATTTTCTTATCATTATTTTTATTTTCTTATCATTATTTTTATTTATTTATCATTATTTTTATTTTCTTATCATTATTTTTAATTTCTTATCATTATTTTTATTTTCTTTTCATTACTTTTATTTATTTATCATTATTGTTATTTTATTTTCATTATTTGTATTTATTTATCATTATTTTTATTTTCTTATCATTATTACTCTTGCTTATCATTATTATTACTTTTTTTATCATTATTATTATTATTTTTATTATCATTATTATTTTTATTATCATTATTATTTTTATTATCATTATTATTTTTATTATAATTATTATAATTATTATCATTAATATTTTTATTATCATTATTATTTCTATTTTCATTATTATTTTTATAATCAGTATTTTTCTTATCGTTATTTTGTTTTATCATTATCTTAATTATGTTTATTTTCATTATTATTATTTATATTATCATTAATATTATTTATATTATCATTAATATTATTTATATTATCTTTATTATTATTTATATTATCATTATTATTATTTATATTATCATTATTATTATTATATTATCATTATTATTATTCATATTATCATTATTATTATTTATATTATCATTATTGTGTTTATTATCATTATTATTATGTTTATTATCATTATTATTATGTTTATTATCATTATTATTATGTTTATCATCATTATTATTATGTTTATTATCATTATTATTATGTTTATTATCATTATTATTATGTTTATTATCATTATTATTATGTTTATTATCATTATTATTATTTATATTATCACTATTATGTTTATCATTATTATTATTATAATTATTATTTGTATTATCATTATTATTATTATCATCATTGTCATTATTATTATTTTTATTATCATTATCATTTTTATTATCATTTTCATTATCATTATCATTGTCATTATCATTATTATCATTATTATCAATATTATCAATATTATCAATATTATCAATATTATCAATATTATCATTGTTATCATTATTATCATTATTATCATTATTATCATTATTATCATTATTATCATTATTATCATTATTATCATTATTATCATTATCATTATTATCATTATTATCATTATCATTATTATCATTATCATTATCATTATCATTATCATTATCATTATCATTATCATTATCATTATCATTATCATTATCATTATCATTATCATTATCATTATCATTATCGTTATCATTATCTTTATTAGTAGTAGTAGTAGTAGCATCATTATTATTATTACTATTAGCATTCCATTATTACCGCTTGACTCCTAGAGACGGGGATTCTGAGTGACCTGAGAACTGGGTCAGGCGGAGAGCGCACAGGAAGCGCGCTCGCGCCTCGTGCCCACTTCGCCGGAAGGACGGAAGCTGCAGCCGCCGACCCTCGGTGCCCCCGCGTGCCCTCGCCTGGCGGAGTCGGATCCCCTTATGATCGGGGCGCCGGGCATCCACAGGTCACAAGTGATTGCGATCTCGAAGGTGTCTCACGAGCTCTCTAGTATACAATAGAGTGATAAGAGATTTCGTTTGTGCTTGCAAGGGAATTCCTTCATCGTATCGTCTGAAATCCTGAAGCCGCCTAGAACGATGGACTTGTTCATGGAATCCGATATCCTGGTGAGTAATGCATTTACCTGTTGTTAAGTGCCAATTACGTGTAATTAAGGCGTGTGATTTCCGCCTCCCTGGAAGGAGGTTGGTCTCTTAGTCATCCTCGCAGAACCAGAATGTTGATCGCTCCTTTTCCGTTTCCTTTAACTGCTTAGTCATTCTCTTTATAAATGCGTACCATACATCAGCGGTCGTCCACGACCTTGCTTTGTTATAGGCTGGTTTTGGTGGGTGGGTGCCGATAAGACTATCCGGGATCTGAATAGAAATTCCATTTTCATTAAAAGTTTCAGAACAGAAAGAGTGAATTACTCGAGTGTCCGTTTGTTGCTCCGCCCTTCCTCCTAACGTCACTTCCGCTCTTTCCCTCCCACGCGCGCTTTCGTCTCCTACAGGAAGTCGTAATGTCTCTATCAGCAATGGCGTGTGCGACTCGGCTGCGCATTAGTCAAAGGTCGGCCGCCTCCGCCTCCCCCCTCGGTGGGGGGCAGGGCTCGGTCGGGGTGACCAGCATTGTCGTAAATTGTCTTGTCGGGCATTGATGACTTCCCCGTTCTGTTTACTGCTGTATATCGACCAACCGTTCTTCTAATATACTTAAGTAACAAATTGACAGTTCCTGTAAATATTATATAATATCTAAACGGTCGCTAGTTGTTTCCTTGAAAACGCTTTCTGTGTCAATTCCCTCCGGGCCTTTGGTAACTTAGGAACAGATAATGCTTGTCATCTTAGCGGCCACTCGACTAATAGTAATAGCGCCATCACCCGCCTGGTATCCCCTTGTCCCATATTAGTCTTTTTGAAAAACCTTTCAGACCTCAAAAATCCAATGTCATGATCCTAATGGTCGCTAGTGGGGATGGGACAGGGGAATGAGATGTAATACGCGAGTGAGGTGCTATTGGTCCCTCGAAAAGATCTGCGCCCATGATAGCTTAGGAATTAGAATATTCTAGAATGTTGTATGCTCATGTTACGCCGATGTGAGAGAGACAGGCCATTAGCGCTCCCGTCGCTGCACATAATGAGGGCTGTCCTTATGCCCCGAGCGATCGTGTTGTAGAGTAATTGCGGGCTAATTTGTCGTGGAAATGCAGGCCTACGTCACGTCAGCGGCTCTGGTGGCAGGGACTGTGTGGTTTCGTTAATTGCTCACTGATCATCCCCTGTTTATTCCAGCCCACTTAACTTAGCGTAACGTAGCGTCTGATAGTCGCCGCCGGGTATCTCGATAGCCGAAGGTGCGATCGATTTATAAATAAAGGCGAGATTGAGATCTCCTGCCGCGAGTACCGTGGGCTGCAGGCCTCGCTCGTGACGTCTTAATTTTCGCGTCAGCGCCGTGCACGCCGCTTACCATGGTTACCCAGGTAGAGGCGAATATCCCGTACTAGAGCAAGGGGAAGGCGATCTTACCTAGCGCAGCCTGCGGTTACCCGCCTCGCAATATAGTTTCTCGCCGCAAATTGCTCTTTGGTGTCGGAGGCAACATTTTTGTATATGTTATTTATATTCGATTATATCACTGATTTGTAGATCTAAGTTGAAGATCTACAATGACAGATTTATTTTCAACTGTTTTGATATTACAGGACTGTGGGTGTGAGACGGAGGCGCCGCCGGCCTTCACTTTGCCGCCTCCGCCGCCACCGCCAGGATTCCACTACCTGCAGGATCCTCTGGAAGACACGCACATCGAGTCGTCCTCGACGCCTCTTCACTGGACGTGCCCCATCCTAGTCAGCACCCCGGAGTACCACCAGGACGTCCTCTTCTCCTCAGTGGCAGCTGGCTGCGTTGCCGTCCTTCTGCTGGTGTTGGCTGTCGTTGTCACAGTTGCCTCAAGGTAGGAACCAAATGTGTTTTTACTGAATGTGTGTTGCGTGCCGTATGAATGTCTAGGTGGAAGTCATTGTGCATGAACATTCATTTGTGCGGATGTGGTTTGCATGTAAATACGAGAGAATGAGATGGACGGCGGCGTTTGACCTTGGCTGAGGTATGACCGTAACTGCTAGTGTGGTCCTCGTGGCCGCCAGCTTTACGTCGTCGCCTGTCAAGCCAAGCTTTTTTAGACTAAGGCCCGAATATTCCCCATGTGTGTAATTCCGTAGGGTTTGTTCACGGTAGGGTATAGTAGCAGTGGCTATATTTTTATCTGCAACTCAAGGGGGCATATGACTTAGACATTTGGGCGGGCAGTTAAGGGTCGGAGTGGGTGGGCAGTGAGCGCATTTGACTTGGGACTATCGTGAGCATCAGGAGGGTTACGTTTCCTTGCCTCCTCACCTTACCTGGTACCTGGATGCCACCTTACGCTTGACGCTTGTCGCAGATAAGGGCTCTCCTCCCTTCGTTTCTTTTCACCTATTGCTTCTGTTTCTTTCTACGTATTATAAATATTATAAGATTCAGCAAGACGTTCTGGCTCATGGGTAACGTCCTCTTTTCCTTCTTCAGGAGACGCTCTCCGGTTCGCCATTACTCCCCCAGCCCGATCTACCGCCCGACGCCCTCGGCGACCAAGCCCGGCCCTCGCACGCCGTGCCGCGCTTCGTACGCCTCCCTGGAGCATTCGTTTGCCGTTGGGTACTTATCCTCGAGCGCGGGATGCCCTTCTCCGTCCCCAACCTACTGCTCGCCCTGCTCCCCGTCCCCCTCCCCCTCCCGAGTCCTCCCTGCTACCCCTTCCTCCTCTCGCATGGTTGTCCGCTACCACACCTCCAGCCGGTCCTTCAGCCACTCCCTGGCCCGCCCGCACACCTCCGCCCGCACGCAGACTGCCCACCCGCACCGTAGTCCGCTGTACCGCCCACGGCTGGCGAGGGTGATGTCCGGCCAGCTGCTGGTCCTCCCAGGTGGCGGCGCCAGCCCCTGCCTCGGCCACAAGTTCCCCGGAATTGAGATGGTAAGCCTTTTCCCATATGATTTGGTCAAATATCAATATGAAATGAGTAATTATACGAATATATATGAGAATGCAATAAAAAGGCATCCAAGATGTCGTTCTGTTCTAATACCAAGACTCTGCTCCCTCAGAACTCGCCCGAACAGCGCGCCGTGGACAACGTGTACAGCCCCCTCCCCGTGCCATCCGCCCACACCGTCTTCGTCTTCCCTTGAGACGCTCACCTGCCTCCTGCGATCTGTTTGTGGATGCTGCCCACAAGGATCCTCTCCCGCAGGATCTCACAGGAGCGCCCGTGGGCCACCAGCGAGGCCGCTCTTCCGCTTATAGTCATGCCCTTATAGAAGCATACCACGGGCAGCATGGCCCCGGGCAAGCGGTGGCCTCGTGTGTGTGGCACTGGCTGGGTGGCGCTGCTCCGCCAACGGTTTCATCCGCTCATTCTGTATATATACATGAAAGATTATGCATTATGTGTATATCCATTTTTCCATTGCATTTGCACATTCTTTTCATCAGTGACGTGTGAACTACCTGTGATTTTTGTTTGGACTGTGACTGCATCTAGTCTTATTGTTGTTTTGTTGAGAAATATATCTTTTCTTTGAACTCTTGGTTTTCATTCCTCAACCCTTTCGTGCACCAGAATTCCCCCCTAAACATGACTCTAACTCGCCTCCGAACGCGAACCGAAGCTGCTCCCGAGCCGAAAAGCGTTCTCGCATCGCAATTGCTAACGCTACAAAAATATTCCCTGCGAAATTGAATCCCTGCGTGAAATTAAATCGTATTTCCCTACACAACACAGTTTGTCTCTCGTCGACTCGTCTCCGTTTTTATTCTATTTCTCCCTCCAAAAAGCGCGCCAGAAGTAACCCATGCGGTGACGTCACTCGGAGTTTGCGCAGCCGTGAAACGCATTCAGACACCTGGAAACTCGGCTATCCGATGTCGCGCCGAACGCAAGATGCAAGTGGATTCTTTGGCATGATTTACTTAGCCTGTGAGGCCGCCGCCATCCGGGGAAGCTCAGTCGAGGACTCTCAGGAGAGAATGGCGGAAGGGAGAGAAGAAGAGATAGGGGGGAGAGGGAAGAGGGAGACAAAACTCGCGAGCGTCATCATAAAGTTTGCCGAGGGGGCGACGGGGGGCGGGAGGAGTGGAGCGTCCACGTGGAAACTCTCACTCTGATGCACTTAAAAGATACATTATCCATTCGCCAAAAAAACAGGGGGAGGAGAAGCCAAGAGCAGGCCTTCGTCGCCTCTACTGCACCCGCCCATAAGGTCCGTTTTCTTCCCGCGAAGTTGCCGGGGGCTTGCTATTAACGGGATACTTGAGCGTCAGTCTCGGATTTATTAGTTTTTATGTCACTTCCTTTTGAATTACTCGCCGAGCAGAGTCAGTAGTTGTCTCGCTTCGGATAAGCATTTGTATGTTTTGTTTGCGGGATATTTTAAGGGTGTTGTTTGGAGGGCCGTGCAGGATATTCTGCTCTATTTTGCATGACTGAACACTGTGCTCACTTCAGCACCGTGATGAATCGTCTATTTTTCCCGAAGTCTAACAGCGGGTTCAGTTAATGGCCATTTGTGTGATTGACACCATCTGTTTGCATCATATGTTTGTACCCTATGGAGGTCTGTCCTGAAGGCATCCACTGATTGTATTACTCATTCATGCAGTGGCTGGCTTCCTGTTACTGTTAGGAGTATGTTGCAGTTTTAGCAAAATGTTTTCAGATAAACGTAAATTAAGTCCGGCTCTTTTATCCAGGTACGACCTGCGTGACGATTTTATCACCTCCCTCCCCCCTCCCCCCACCTCTTTGTGCCGGTCCGTGACATTCGTAATCTGACGTCTGTTTTCTTTTATTTATTATTTAGTTAGTTAGGTTTTGACAGCAAAGATCATCATTTCCCTTGGCCTGTATCAGAAGTATTTTCGCTTCACTTTAAGCTAAAGGTGAAAAAAGACTGTATTCTGCAGTCCAGTGTCACAACATTACAGGAGGGACACGCGCTGCTCTTTTGTTTCAAGGCCGGCGGGTTCTGGCGACTCGCGCGGCGCAAAAACCCATTCTTGTTGAGCCCGCGGGCCTTGCAAGAGCTACCGGGCGGCATCAGCATGAATGTCAGATGAGGATGAATGTAAAACAACATTCCGGAATAATAGCCACCTTAAACATTTTCCCTCCTTTTTTAATATCTCCTGCTTTGAAGAATCCGTGGAGGCGACGGAGTGTTTTCCGGCGGGCGGCCTTGTCCTCCCGCGTAAACTTTTTCCCTTTTTTCTCGATAGTAGTTTCGTGTACAATAATTTCGATTAAAATGTAAATAAGGATGGATGGCTTAGGCTCAATGAGAAGTGGGGGGGGGGGGGGATTATAGGGGAGGTGAAGCAGGCGTGCGTTCGCTGGCGGTCATTATCCTCCTGCTCCTCCTCTTCCTCCTCCTCCCTCTTCTCCTCTTCCCCCTTCCTTCCTCTGGCTCCCTCGTTTCTCATATTTCCGATTTTATAGGCTCAGTAATGAAGGCGGTGATGTGAGATCGTCAAATGTTTAACGGGGAGGGATGCTTCAAAAATAAAGCATTGGATCACCACAAACTCAAGGATGTGTGTTTGTATATATATATGTGTGTGTGTGTATGTGTGTGTGTGTGTGTGTGTGTGTGAGTGTGTCTGTGTGTGTGTCTGTGCGAGTGTGTGTGAGTGTGTGCGTGAAACGGCCAACGGCTCTAGCACGGGCGGGGGCGCTCTAATCTGCTTTATTTTGGAAAAGATTATTTCTTTGTCGAATCCGCTGGTAACGAAATGGGGAGAAGCACACACACACACACACACACACACACACACACACACACATATATACCACCCCTACCCCCTTCCAGAGACCTTCTTTCTGAAGAAACAAATTACAAACGATATCAATTTTTTCTCTTCCTAATTCAGCCATAGTCTGATTCATGTTATTTACTAATTGTGTTAAGCGCGGCTGTCTTCTCCCCGGCTTCCCCAGCCTGACGAAGCGTGAGTGACGGCTGCGCTGACTTTTCCGCTCCTGACCGCTTCATTTCCCGACCAAACTTCACTCAACATGGCGACCGAGCGACGGGCGACATGTGGACCAACTCTTATTCCAAAGGATGTCTCCTTTTCCCCGAGCTTTTCGATTCCTCGTTTCTCTCTTTTAAATATGGCTCTCTGTCCATTTGCCTGTCTGCCTGCCTGAGTGTCTATGTCTCTCTCTCTCTCTCTCTCTCTCTGTCTGTCTGTGTCTGTCCTATTCGTCGTTTTCCTTCTAAATCATATTTTACCAGCTTGATGGCTTACAGATGTTACACTCACTTTTTTTTTTTTTTTTTTTTTTTTTACATTACTCACACACACACACACACACACACACACACACACACACACACACACACACACACACACATACACACACACACACGTGTGTGTGTGTGTGCGCGTGTGCACGTATGTGTTTTAAGTAGGTAGGTATATATACTGTATATTCGCATAAA
>NC_061828.1:26076740-26081740 GCF_019202785.1 Penaeus chinensis | reverse complement strand
AAAGGAAAAGTTTGCGAAGAAAGTTACTCCGAAAGGAAACGAAAAAGAACTTAATTTCCGAATTGTCTAAGTCATATAAACTAGAAGAAAAGGATAATTCTCAAAAATATTTAAGCTTAGTATCGGAAAGGATGGTTCTTTCAGAATAAGAGGCAAAAATCTACATACGTGTATGAACATAATACACAGTATGTAGTAATAGTATGAGTATCAAAAACACCAATAACAGTTTCAGTATTGGCATTACAATTAATATTATAGTAATGGCGATGACAAAAGCAATAACAACATAAATGAGAACAACAACAAAAACGAAAACAGCTTCCACACGAGCCACCTTGGCAGTCATCGTCGCCCCGAGCGGACAGATGGCCAATTTATTTTTTCAAATCGATTTTGGAAATTTGCATCAGAATTCGATGTTAACAATGTGATGATTCGTAATTTTTCCAGGCAAAAGCTCTGTGAAATTCGATTTGCATAATATTGTACATTGCGTATAGACATATTCCTACACGATGGTTACTAATAAAAGGTGTTTTTTAAGCGATCACTTACACCCTCTGGACGGAACCAAAGGCCCGCCACTTCCTACTTCCAGGTCGTAGAAGGGAGCGTTTTATGCAAATCATCCCCGTGTGAATTGTGAAAAAGAAAAAAAGGAAAACAAAATTCTCATCCCCTTTTCTAATGATTAATGATTCTGTGTTCATTCAGCGCGTCATTCAGAGAGACTCTCGTCGCTTCCCGTGTTGCAGGGGGAGTGGGGGGGAGGAGGAGGAGGAGGAGGAGGAGGAGGAGGAGGGGAGGGGGAGGGGGAGGAGGAGGAGGAGGAGGGGGAGGGGGAGGGGGAGGGGGGAGGGGGAGGGGGGAGGGGGGAGGGGGAGGGGGAGGGGGAGGAGGAGAGGAGGGACAAAGGGAAAGAGGGAAAGGAGGACGATGACGAGGAAGGAGAGGAGGAGGGGGGTGGCAAAGAGAAGAGGAAAGAGGGACAAAAAGGAAGAAGGAAAGGAGGAGGGAGATGGTGAAGGAGAGGAGGAAAGGAGAAGGACAGTGAAGAAAAGGAAAGAGAGGAGAAGGTTATCGAAGGGAAGGGAGAGGAGGAAAATAATAACGCAGAGGAGAGGGAGAAAGAGGAGAGAGGAGAACAGTAAAGATGGAAGGGTAGAATGGGGAGGACAAGAAAGGAAAGGGTGAGAAGAACGACAGCGAGGACAGCGAGGAAGAGGAAAATGGGGAAAAGGAGCATAAGGAAAAGAAGGACGGTTCTGAGGGCGAGGATGAGGCCGAGGAAGAAGAGGAGATCGAGGAGGATAGAGAAGAGGAGGAATACGAGGGACGAACAAGAAGAGGAGGAGGAGGAGGAGGACAAGTAGCGGGAAGAAGGGAGGAGTGAGGCTAAAGAAGAGAAGGAGGAAGTTCGCGAAAGAGATAAGAAGGGGAGAAGGATAGTGAAGAAGAGGACAGGGCCAGGAGAAACGAGGAGTAAAAGGAAGAAGAGGAGGGGGAGCCCGCCGCCGGGACAGCGTGAGGGCCAGCGGCAAAGGCAGCAGTTGGCGGGCCTCGGCTGAGCGGGTTGGCGGGCGCGCGGGCGGGGGGGGGGGGGTAGCTGGCGTTCCTGCGCTTGTGAGAATGTTTTTTATGGCTGCGCGTGAATGCGTGCGAAATTACTCGCAAGGAATGTGTGTAATAGTGTCCAAACTGATTTATGCTTACTATGAAACTACGCATTACATTCATTCAGTCTGTGTGAGCCCTGTGTGTATGTGTGTTTGAGCGTGTGCACGTGCATGCTTTCGCATACAAATATTTTCTCAAGTATACGTGAATGCTCCATGACATCATGCATATCCGCAGGCGCACGTGCTTGTATATATCTAAGACTAAGAAGCAGACGGTCACTCACAAGCCTCCTCGCGCGGCCGCCAAAGATGCTTGCTTTACAATTAATTTACTCTCTCCGCTTCCGTCCACACGGCTGAATGCGTACATACATGCGTATATGCATGCACATATATTCACAAAGTAAAGTATATAATGTGGATATATATATACATACACACACACCCTCACACACACCACACACCAACACACACACACACACACACACACACACACCCAACACATATATATTGTGTAATGAGTGTTTTTGTGTGTGTGTGTATGTTTATAAATAATATAGACATATAGAAAGATAGATAAATATAGATGGATAGATAAATATAGATAGATAATAACAGATATAAGATATATAAGAAATACGATAGATATAGATAGATTAGATAGATAGATAATATAGATAGATAGATATACATATACATAAACATGTACAGTACAAACAATAATATGTATCAACTATCATCTATATATATATAATAGTATACACATACATACATACACATCACACACACCACAATAAAAGTTTAATGTGTGTGTGTGTATATATAATATATATATAATTATATATATATATGTGTGGGTGTGAGGTGTGTGTGTGTGTGTTGTGTGTGTGTGTGTGTATGTGTAGTGTGTGGTGTGTGTGTGTTTGTGTTTGTTGTGTGCTGGTGTTGTGTGTGGTCTGGGTGGTTCTAGATATGTCGAAATGCCTGTCTGTTTGTTTGTACTGTCTGTCATATATAAATATTTATAATATATATATATCACACACACACACCACACCCACACACACACACACACACACACACACAACACACACACACACAACACACACACATATAAATATATATATATATATATATATATATATAAAGACAACAAACAACAGACCCACGCCCGACATATCAAGACCCACACATATAAATGCACCTTTCGGCGGGCGCAGAGGGCCCGCAGCCGGGCCCTCCCTCGAGCCGCGTGCAGCTGCAGCAAAGGCCTTTTCCACGCGCCACGAGGCTCGAGAAAGGGGGAGGAAGGAAGAAGGAAGAGAGAAGGGAGAGATGCAATGAGGCGACGTGGGACGGATGGGAAGAGAGCGAGAGAGAGATAGAGAGAGAGAGAGATAGAGAGAGAGAGAAGAGATAGAGAGAGAGAGAGATGAGAGAGAAGAGAGAGGGAGAGAGAGAGAGAGAGAGAGAGGAGAGAAGAGATAGAGAGAGAGAGAGAAGAGAGAGAGAAGTTAAAGAGAGAGAGAGAGAGAGAGGAGAGAGAGATTGAGAGAGAGAGAGAGAGAGAGAGAGAGAGAGAGAGAGAGAGAGAAGTGAGGAGAGAGAGAGAGAGAGAGAGAGAGAGAGAGAGAGAGTGAGAGAGAGAGAGAGAGGAAAAGAGAGAGAAGAGAGATGAAGAGAGTGGAGAGAGAGAAGAGAGAGAGAGAAGAGAGAGAGATAGAGAGAGAGAGTGAGAGAGAGAGAGAGAGAGAGAGAGAGTGAAGAGAAGAGAGAGAGAGAGATAGAGAAAGATAAAGAGAAGAGGTGAGAATATAGAGAGAGAGAGAGAGAGAGAGAGTGAGATAGAGAGAGAGAGAGAGAGAGAGAATAGAGAAAGAGTGAGAGAGAGAGAGAGAGAGAGAAGAGTGAAAGAGAGAGAAGAGAAGAGAAGAGAGAGAGAAGAGAGAGAAAGAAGAAGAGAGAGTGATAGAGAGAGAGAGAGAGAGAGGAGAGAGAGGAGAGAGAAGAGTAGAGAGAGAGAGAGAGAAGAGAGAGAGAGAGAAGAGAAGAGAGTGAGAGAGAAAAAGAGAGAGAGAGGAGTGAGAGAGAGAGAGAAGAGGAGAGAGAGAGAGAGAAGAAGAGAAGAGAGAAGAGAGAGAGAGAGAGAGTGAGAGGGTGGTGTAGGGGGGACGCCAAGCGGGGCGCCGGCAGGTCAAGGTGAGGAAGACTAGACTATTTAGACAGTGAAGAGTCCTTTCAAAGTTCGTGCGAGTCAGCGGCAAGGATCGGAAGGGCTGTTTTCACCGGCCGGCCGGATGGGCTAGGGTAGGGGTAGGGCAGGCGGGGGAGGGGTGGGGGCAGGGCAGCGGATGTAGGCAGACGGGGGAAGTCCAGGGAGGGGATAGGGGAGGGTAAGTAGATGATAGGCATGGGGACGGGGAGGAGTATTGTTCTTATTCGAACGGTATTGAGGTAACCCTCTGCTGATTTTTGATTGTTCTTTAGACCCTTCCCTATCTATCAAAGCTTCCGTCACCTCATTAACCTCCCTCATCCTTTCATCCTCTCTCTATCTCTATCTCCCTATCTCTATCTATCTGTCTATCTATCTGTCTGTCTGTCCCTCTCTCTCTCTCCCTCTCTCTCTCTCATATATAGAATATACAAATATATATATATTATTTTATTATATATTTATCTATCTCTTCCTCTCTCTCTCTCTTTCTCTCCCCTTCTCTCCCTTTTTCACCCTTTCTCTCTCTATCTCTCGCTCTCTCTCTCTCTCTCTCAGTCCGTAGCCTCCCCGCATACTGTTCATAACCAAAATTCTTACTTGGCTGTACGCAGTTTAACGCAGGATACTACTTTCCTTTTCAGTCCGTTAATCTTGTCTTTATGTCCATCATCTCTATGGCCAGTTGACACGAATCGTTCTGCTTTGTCGTTCGTGCAGTTTTATCTTCTTGCTCCCGCTCCTCCTCCCCTCTTCCTCTCTTCTCCTCTCCCTCCCCCCTCCTTCTCCCTCCTTCTCCACTTCTTCTTCTTCTTCTCTCTCCTCTCTCTTTTAACCAATTAAAATCTGTAGTTTCAATGCATTCATTTGTGTAATAAACTGGGTTAAACCCACTGCGCTACCCCAAAATAATGTGTGGAAATTACCCATTCTCCCGCCAGCGTAATAATGTGGGATGAAGTGTCCCGCTGTGATGGACTGCAGTTTGTTTCTTCTCGTGCTGATTAAAGTTGTCGCAGATTCAAAAACCCAACCGTCCCTTTTTTTCTGCGAGTATGGAGCTGAGTCCCAGAACAGCAAGGCAGAGGCCCAGGGGGGACAGGGTCTTGCCACCCCGCGAGGGAGCGGTTTGTGCCGAATTTCTATGAAACAAATTTTCTTTT
>NC_061828.1:26058493-26060993 GCF_019202785.1 Penaeus chinensis | reverse complement strand
GGGGGGGGGCTTGTGTGAAATATCTGATACAAACACACATTCACACATACCCGTATGCCTGTATGCATATATTTGTGCATGTGGGTATTTATTTATCTATATCTATCTAATATATATACATACATACACATACATATATACATATATATGTATATATATATATAAATATATATACATATATGTACACACACACACACACACACACACACACACACACACACACACACACACACACACACACACACACACACACACACACACACACACATATATATATATGTGTGTATATATATATACATATGGACATATACATACACACATTTGTGTGTGTGTGTGTGTATGCACCTACACATATACAGTCATACACAGACTATCTATGCACATTTGGTTAAATTGTCCATACTAAGGATTCTAATTATGAATTGCACGAAATGACTTATTTTCCAGCACCTGTGTCAGACCCCGGGCAGAGTTGTGGCAGGGGAAGGATTCCCACGAGAATATCCCTGAAGGACCACCCGTGTTCGAGGGAATCCCAGAGAGCATCGCCTAAATGGCTCCGAGTCGGTTGCGAGTTCGCGTTCGCCTTACTTGGCAGAACTTTGATGCTCGAAGACAGAGCACCTGGGGCTCGGCACTGCCCCATGCTGCGCCCTGCGACTACCAACGTTCCCCCTTGATCTCTATCCTGGATAGATGGGCAGCATACCTCGTGTCCTGTTCACTAGACCGGCCCATCAGGAGCGGCTGTAGCCAAGCTCAAGTGACCAACTCCCGCGGGGCATGAACCGGCCCCGCGGGAGTCAAGGCATGTTTTGATGAACCCTGATGAGCCTTTCGTTTTAACTCAGTGGCATAGAACTGATTCCATTAACATTAACAACAACTGTTGTGTTGGATTTCTCTGTAAGCAAGATTGCAGGATTTTAACATTACTGTAATGCTACCAATACAGTGTATCTTATATACTGTATACTTATCCATACATTCAACATTCTTAATGAGATCCAAGAGGACTGGTGACCAAAAAGGAGTTACATACCCCAGAGGTACATACATTTTCTCATGAGGTTCCACGCTTTCTTTCTTTTTTATTAAGATTTATTCAATGATTTCGCTTACTTACCCGTGAACAAGATTAGCAATGATACCGCACGGACACTCGCAGTCATAGATAACGGGAATCGGGTGGATTACCATGTGGTTTTCCTATCGCCTCTGTTTAGTGCAATGAGATCGAGTGGTAGAGTGAAGCGAGAAGTAGCGGGCGTATAATTATTTTGTTAAGAAGAATATGAGTTGCACAAATTAGAAATTAGTAGAAATAAAACATATTTAAGATAGTACATTTATTTTACACATACAAAATGCTTGTATTATAGATCGATCGAACAGTTAATACCAACAAGCAACGCTAATATTAATATAATGTAATGTAATAATAACAGTTTTACTCCTGAGCAGGCTTTTGTACTGGGTCTATCATATCAACCGTCAGCTTAAACGTGAGGCATCCTCCCGACACCTTCACGTGCTCAGATAGGTACAGCAGTGCTGAGAGAATGGTGTCGCCTTGTTTCTGAGTTTAGTTTTAATTGTTGCTTTGGAAAAGTGCCTCTCTACATCCACATTTGATGCCGGAAAGGCAAAAACTGCCATAGTGTCAGGTAAACATTTCCATTCCCTATCGATTTATTCTTGATCACCTGAAATATTCTTGGAATCTAGCTTGCAAGGACTGCAAGAGGACGGGTTTCCATCAAAATGTTTTTACAAAGACATTTCTTGGCTGTAAGTGCTACACATTGTCTCAAAATCTTGACTCCAGGTGAAATCATGCCTTTATTTCAACGCAAGCTGATATAAAAAGGACGACATTTTTGCTCACCTCCAGCAGCATATCTTTATTGTTAAATGTGTTTGGCTTTTGCAATAACACCTACCTTACCCCCAAGATAGATTTGACCTATTGACCAAAAAATGCTTCGTGAACTGGATCAATACTTTCTATATTTGTATGCAAAAGATAATACCTGTAGTAGCATTTTAAAATGTCATCATAGAGTTGTTTACATGCAATGTATAAGAAGTGGATAGGAGAACCACTTCTATAAAAGAAGTTCAATTCAGTAACTCTTGTCAAGATAAAAGTCAAGAAATTGAAATGTAGTGATACTGAAGAATCGGTTAATGCATCATGAAGTAATTCAGGGGCTCCAAGCCTTTCTTCGTTACATTTTTCCTTCAAGGACAATGACAGGCTCACGTTGTAGTGTATTTATTGTGGCCACGTGTAGGTACAGCCATCTTACTTGAGCAATATGCAATAGTTTGTGTGGTTTGAATCTCTATTTGTACTGTGACTGAAATAACTGTATGTATTTCGAACTAAGTCCAAGTTTTGGCTGTTTTTGATGTACACCGAGGAATAAAGTGGCATATGCACTTTGATAATGGTGATATTTGACACTTTGTCTTTAAGGCAACAAGTTGTTGCATC
>NC_061828.1:26050993-26053493 GCF_019202785.1 Penaeus chinensis | reverse complement strand
ATACAGGTAAAGCCAGGGCCTTGAAGATATTTGACTTTAAAGGACAGCTTTACCCACTATTCCGTCAGTATGAAAATGATGAAGGGCACATCGTTACCTCGCTCTAGAATTCATACTAGTCATGGCTTGACCTCCTAACTCCTTATCTTCTAAAATGATTTGCAAGGTACCAGGCTGAAGGACTTCTTGAGGTCAATGCAGACTGCCCACAAACAAACTCACGATTGTTCCCATGTATGGCGCCTAGCAGGTGGCCTCTTATGCGTCTCAAAAGGTGTTGCCCCAGTGACTCTTGCTGTCCCTGCAGTCCCCCTCCCCTTCCAGAGAGGGATGTCCACACCTTTTGGGGATTTGTATGTCCACATTTTTAACATTAAACGAAAGAACTCTAGCCGTGAGACGCGCGTGACATCCGTGCCAATTTAACGTACAGCGACTCTACTAACGAGTCACGCCTAAAGTGTCCAGGTCACCAACTGGCACTCCCTTTCTCTCTCTCTCTCTCTCTTTCTCTCTCTCTATACACACACACACACACACACACACACACACACACATATAAATATATATATATATATATATATATATATATATATATATATATATATATATATATATATATATATATATATATTACATACATATATATATACTCTTTATATCTTTATATCAGACTATTTAACTGTTTATTCACTGTCTATCTATTCACTATTCACTATAATGTATCTATTCACTAACCTATCCGTTTCTCAGTCTCTCTCTCTCGCTCTCTCTTCTCCCTTCGTGGCCCGGGCGTGATCACCCGCGCCGCTAGCCTCTTCAGTCCCCACTCCTCGCTCCTTGAGATTTTTTCTCTCGAGTCCTCAAGGAACCCTCCAGAATTCAAGTAAGCAAGCAGGTGAGCAGACTAGGATATTGAGAAATTGTCATATATGTAGGTAGAAGCACAGAATATATATACAGGCATGCAAGTAAGATGAAGAAGAAAAATAAACGTGATGTTATCAGAGACACTATAATTATAAGCACTCAAAAAAGTACGATTTTTCCACCACTGAAACGAAAAAAGGGAAAAAGGAAATTCTCTCTTTTTCGCATTTATCACACTGAGATTCCGCCACGCTCTCGTTACCGCCCCCGACAGACAGTAATGAGGCGTCTGGGCAGTGTTTGCAAACCCATATCCTGCCTCCCTCCCCGCCCTCGGTTCGCCCCATTTTGTCATTCCAACTCTCACACAAAGGCTCTCACCCATCACACTCCTCAACATGCTTACTATCAACGTGCGACATGAAAGCCTTCCGTAAGACAGCCACTGGTCTCCTCTCTCGGCAGGGCAGGGCGCCCCTCCCCGAATGTGTCACCGGCTCCTGAGGGATGGCCGTTGGGCCCCTCATATTTCGCCTCATAGTTTCCCCTCACTTCGTGGAGCGTGAAATGAGTATGAGCCGCAGCCTTCTTGGTCCTCCTTTAAAAACACAACAAGAATAAAGTCTTTGTCTTCCTACGGATCATTACAAAGATTAAGTGAAAATCTTAGGGAACCTGTGTCACGGTCTCTAAGTCGGGGGACTATGTGAGGGAAAATAACACTGTGATTCGCTGGTTTCAGTGTTTGCTAGAACGTGTTTCATTTGGTCATTTAATACGATTTTATTATAGGGGTGTATAAATATGCTTATTTATAGTATATGCGTGTCCGTTTGAGAGAGAGAGAGAGAGAGAGAGAGAGAGAGAGAGAGAGAGAGAGAGAGAGAGAGAGAGAGAGAGAGAGAGAGAGAGAGAGAGAAAAGACAAAGGATGGGATACAAAACAGGTTCTCTATTTTAGTTTGAGACAGTGAAATAGTCGAATACGCAATAGAGGCATGAGACTACACATGATTTCGGTGCTGTCTTATACCCAAGACGTTCCCACGAAGCTTATATTTGAAACGGTTCAGTGCTTGTCAGTACGGTGCGTCAAGAGCATATTGCTTGCTGAGTCTGTGATCTCTTCTTAATTGTGCGATGTGTGTATGTTTGCGCATGTTTTGTTTGAGTCTATGTTATTTATGCTTGTGTTTCAGTTTCGTTTTGGCTGTATATTTAAGTAATTAAATGTCTACATCGTTCTCAAATTGTTCGAGAAATCATTAGAACATTTTCTTCTTCGTGTTTTTCGTTCTAATGATTTTTTCCACCTCTATGGCTTTGGTCTCCTTAATTCTCTCCTTTGTATACTAAGGGTTCTCCCCTTCTCTCTCTTGATTTCCACTATACCATTTTGCGTTTCTTTCTTAGCCTTAGCTCTCGCTCTCTGTTTTTAATTGTACTTACACTCTCTCTTTCCTTCTTTCCCTTCATTAGACTTCTTCGCTTTCTCGAGTCTTCACATATCTATTTAATTCCTTTTCGGTCTCTTTTAATCTGTTTTTTCCTCTTCCATGTAAACAAGTTCGCTGACTTTTGAAGCCCCGTCCTACAAGCGAATGGCTGTTGTTTGCTGGAATATTCACCTT
>NC_061828.1:26040993-26045993 GCF_019202785.1 Penaeus chinensis | reverse complement strand
ATTCCCAAAGATCTGAGCAAGAGAAGTTACACACTCAAAGAGTGACGACATCGAACAAGGAGAGTGCATCACATTTCACTCAGGATTTTTTTTTTTTTCTTTTTTTTTTTTTTTTTTTTTTTTTTTTGCTAAAACTTTTAACTGTCTGAAACGAGCAAAATGCAGTGGCTCCTGTAAGTTTTGATATTCGAAAACTTGCAATTGGGGGTACTTATAACTGGAGTACTTGCAAAGTCGGGATTTGGAAGTAATTTGCATCCTCATCTCGTAAGTAATGTTGGTATAAAGGTTTATTTCCTGATAGGCTTTCCTCGAGAAAATGTTTGGCACAATTTTTAAATAGAACAGACCTTTCAGTGGAAATGTTTACATGGAAGATTTCTCTGAGAATTGTGTCTTCTGGTGATTCGCATGATTAGACCTTTGTGTGTGTGTGTGTGTGTGTGTGTGTGTGTGTGTGTGTGTGTGTGTGTGTGTGTGTGTGTGTAAAATACACCGAATGTGTATTTTGCATGCACACACACACACACCTATTTGTATAGATAGATATATATGTATATGTATATATGTGTATTTATGTAGGTATATGTGTATATATACATAAACATACTTGTAAATACATAATTATATATAAAACATATATGTATGTATTACTGCATGTGCGTGTGTTTTTGCATGTGTGTGTATATATACTATATATTTCTAGATATGTATGGTATTCATCACATTATTCATCCATTTACCTGTCTATTTATATCCTGCTGATCTCTTAGCTTACAATTACAATTCGTTCACCTGCGTGAGTCCTGCACAGAAGTGGCTTTCAAATAACAGAGATGGAAGACCAAGTTAACCCCCTCCCCCCCGCGCCAACCTCCCCCCCCCCCCCCCCTCCACCGCAACCGAGCCAGGCCGACGCTCGTGCTGAAGGCGATGAGGGTAACGGCCGTTTTGTCTACCTGTGTGTTAGTGCAATCAACGATTAACTCTTGCAGTAGGCGCTGTAGTGTGTG
The DNA here is from genome assembly GCF_019202785.1 of Penaeus chinensis. Lineage (NCBI taxonomy): Eukaryota > Metazoa > Arthropoda > Malacostraca > Decapoda > Penaeidae > Penaeus > Penaeus chinensis. The sequence continues at coordinate 26,044,980 of NC_061828.1, read as the reverse complement.
GTGCCGAGATACAAACTTTGTACTGGTAGAGGAAATACTATAATTTGACCTTTTTGAAATGCCTGCACGCAATATACTGGCTATATTGCTATAGAGTGCCAAGAGCTTTATGTATAAGCAAAGAAAACAATAAGATGAAAAAAAATATATATATGTATAGTTGCAGAAAAAAGTCATAATAGTTTTTTTCTTTATGACCGTGTTATTACGAAGAAAAAAACACAGATATTCCCCTTTGCGTGTTCTTACTTTTAGAACTCGACGACACGCATGCATAACCGAACCTGCGTGCCATGCAGAAAGGCACATAAATGAAACAAATAGCTGCTATTCCCCAGTATACAGTATGAATAAGATACCATGGATTTATTTTTCCCTTTGGCGTAGTTCCTAACCAACCCAGTCTGCTTTTATGGCCAATTCAACAGTTTAATAGTCACATTAATGCCACTCATCACAGGAAGCGCACACTGGATGGATTTTATTACCTCTGTCCTGCGTTCGTCCCCTGCAGGCGACCCGAGCCGTAGCTGCTGCCCATCTTTCGCTTGACAATTTCGCAACTCTTATTGTTTCTGCCGGATGCTATGCGGACACGCTAATTGGTTCGCTACCTCCCCTGTAAACATGACGGTAGCGGTTATCATGAAAATATATATATTAGAAAAATTACTCTAATTAGACATTTTTAGATATATTCCCCTGGAATGTTATTTTTACAGCCCCGGAACTAGGCCGTTTTCTCAACTCATATATGTGATATATATATATATATATATATATATATATATATATATATATATATATATATATATATATATATATATACACACATGTATGTGTATATATAGATGGGTGTATTTACATTAATGCGCACACACATACACACATATGTGTATATATATCAGAAAGATTTGTCTAATTATACTTTACACCCAAAGGCGTCGAGAGCCGGCCCCAGGGTTGCCCATGGGAGCTGCCGTTTATGATTGCTTGTTTTCTTCCCAAAGGAAGTATTTTCGTCCGTACTTCCTCTGCCTTGATGGTATCAATATTCAGTTATGAGAATAATACTATCAATATGTCAATTTCAGTAACATGAACAATTAAGAAGGAAAAAAATCCTTATCGTGCTTTCATATAGCAACTTGAGACTGAGGCTTCAAAGCTATAAATTATCACCTATAAATTGATTCAAGCAAAGGAGTTAATATTTTACATAGATTACTGAGATAGTAAGTTGAATGAAGAAAGGCAACCCTGGGCCCACTCTCATGAAATTAAAACGGAAATTTCTCTATTCTGAGCGCTAGGAAGCTGGGAAAATTATTTTGTCATTTCAGGCGATTGTTCAGATCTAGGAAATGACCCAGTGAAATAGGGTACAGAGGTAACAAAATTGCTGTGGATGTATATGTATATATAACTATACATTCACAGCAATTTTGTTAATTAGTAATTTCCTAGATCTGAACAATCGACTGAAATGACCATTTTGTTCTAGCTATGTATATGTATATACATATATATATAACACCCACACACAAACAATAAAGAGAGTTTGTAATCTATCTGTTGAGCGATCACAACAGTTCTTCCATCCGCTTCAGGTAGTTTATACTGCAATGTTTACATCGGTGCACCGTCAACTTTAAAGATTGTATGATGAATTATTGAATACTGTTGAGTTGCTGGTATTAACATATCAAAATTGATAATCCGGTGTGAGCCTGGGCCGAAGAGCCGAAAATTCGCTGGTAATTCTAAAGAAACAACACACACACACGTGTGTGTGTGTGTGTGTGTGTGTGTGTGTGTGTGTGTGTGTGTGTGTGTGTGTGTGTGTGTGTGTTTTGATTCTTTAGAGTTACCAGCGAATTTCCTGCTCTTCGGCCTAGCCCCACCCCCCCACATACACAGCGAATTACCAGCGAATTTTCGGCTCTTCGGCCCAGCAAATGAAACACAGCAGCATTAAGAAAACTAATGAATCGTGATGCCTCGGGCCCAACAGGATTCCCTATATCAGATGATGCAAAAAACTACATTTATTTTCTCATTATGAGTATGTTTGACTTAATCTGTATACGCACGTTCAAGTGTTTGTATTTTTCTTCACGTGGTTGTAAACATGGACATTTACAAAGCACCAGTTCCTCTGGCAAATAACAGATGTTTAAATGCTGTTTATAACACGTGTGCCTGTATATGTGCGAAAATTGCATAGACTGCTCCTTCCATTTGCTTTCTTTTGTAGCTTGCAAGTGCAAAAAATAGATGAAATGTTTGCTTGGAATTCGCAAAGAGAAGGAAAAAGAAGGAATGATATATATGATTTTGCTACCCGCTCTTTTTATCATTTGTTTAAAAAATGAAAAAAATAAGAAAAAGGCGAATAAACGTGTTAGAGAAACAGCATAGAGAATGAAGTGGGTGAAAAAAGGAGTTTCCTGGAGGGATTTGGTTAATCTAGATACTAACGCTGTTTTCTTTGTTCTGAAAGAAAAGACACGGGGAAGAACTATGTATACGTACATGTTAGTGCGCATATATATATATATATATATATATATATATATATATATATATATATATATATCCGCACGTTTGTACTGTATATGTGTGTGTGTACATAAGGAAAAAAAGAGAAGTAGGGAAAAGGTATACGTGAGTACGTGGGAAGCATGAATAAGACATCAGCTGAGCACTCGAAACCGACCTCCATTCACACACGAGAGCGCGAGAAACAAGCAGGTGAGAGACGGGTTTCCAGCTTTGTTTTGCCATACGTTTCGCAAACCCGCGGAGGCCGAGAAGCTTTCGTCCCTGGAATCTGAAGCCTCATTCCCGAGCGACTGACGAATACCGAGCTGCGTGAAATTATCATACATTTTCTGACAGGGCGATTCTGCTTGGCCTTTGAGGGGTCGCATGAATCTTTCCTTTTGAAGCTCAGGAAAGATAAACAAAACTTATTATGCGCAAACGCTAAGAGGAGAAATTTACATGATTTGTCAATAACGGGATGCGAGTTAGATATCATTTGGAAAAACACACATTTTCCATTTAGTGTTTTTAGAAAGGCCTGCTCCACTGATTCGATTTTTTTTTTTTTTTTTTTTTTTTTTTTTTGGATCTGGTTGAAAAGCTTGGAAAATAAAACAGAAAGGGAATAGAAAGAATAAAAGGCAAACGAGTAAAAGAAATCGAGTTGAGTCTATTTCCAAATCCCATTTGCAGTATTTGCATCCCTCACACCAGGACTCTCCTCCGCCCAAGAGCGTAACTTCGTAAACAGTGCAAGTGGCAAGAGCCCTTTCATCTATCGTGTTTTGCTGTTGAATTGAAAGCGAGATGCCTCCGGAAAGACAGCGTTAGATGAATGTTCTTTAAGGACGGCTTGTTGCGTGGAGCCTACTGCGCGCGCGCATTTGTGTGTGTACGTGTGTGTCTGTATGCCTATAAGTTCACACACGCTCAAACATCGATGACATAAAATAGATTTTTCCAAACAGAAATTGTCAGAAGTAAAAGCCCCAGTGATGGAATTAAACGCAGGCTAAAAAAGATCCAACTGCGTCTCCCCTTCGGCGGGAAAAGAAAAGGCCATTACAATGGTCTGGACGCGAAATCTTCCCGCTCGCGCCTTCCTCCTCCGCCAGTCAGCAAGGTAAACAAACGCGAACTTTAAACATCGATTCTCTTCTCCTTTTTCTCTCACCTCCTTCCTCTCGCCGCCCGCGCCCCTCCCCCGACCCCCCTCTCTCTGGCCCACAGTGTCAACAAGTGACGATGGAGGCGAACAAACAGAGCAAGGGGGAGGGGGAGGGGGAGGGCGGGGGGCGGGGGGCGGGGGCGGCCTCCCTAATTAGCGAAAGTGTTGACTCCTGCGGTGAGGATAGGAGGGAGGGGGTGGGGGAGGGCATAGCCATGGAGGGTGAAAGACGAGATTGAGACAAGTGCGCGTGGGAGGTGTGGAGACCAGGG
>NC_061828.1:26028493-26030993 GCF_019202785.1 Penaeus chinensis | reverse complement strand
CGATTTTCCTTTCCTACACTTTACCTTGATCTTTTGTTCCTTCCCCAATACGTTCCTTGACACAATCGGAATTGTCTGTTTTGACCAATTACGTTGTATCAATATCAAAAGAAAAAAAAGGATAACAAAATGTAAAATAAACAGACACTGTTGTTCTCACCACGAACTTTTCCTAACTTCTTCCGATGTCTCTGTGTGTGTGAGGAGAGCAGAAACCTGTCTTATCACAATTCAGTTCATATGGATTTAACATTTATACTAATTTGGTTAATAAACATTACAACCTTCTGCATACTATATATATATATATATATATATATATATATATACTATGCAGATATTCATACAAATGCATGCATATGTATATATGCTATGCAGATATTCATTCATATATATGCATATATATGCAAGTAGAACAATGAAGGGAAGTACAGGAACACACGAATATGCCGAAAGCCTTATCGCATTTACTGCTTCATCAGGGCATACGTATCTGCATATTATATACATATACATGTATATATATATACAGATATGTATACAAAGATTTGAAGAAATTAGATAGATATGTGTGTGTGTGTTCATGTTTGTTTGTACATATATATAAACATATGTACATATGTATATGTATATATGTATATATACGTATATATATTATGTCATATATATGTATATATATTTATATATATTTGTTGATATATAATATGATAAGTTTGTTAATATATATATATATATATATATATATATATTACTTATATTACTTATTGTACACACAAACACACACACACACACTTGTTACATAAACGTATGAAGTTATTGTACATACAAACGCACACACAAACTCAAATTACATATGAATATCCAAGAAAAATGACATCATACCGAAACTCTACACTTTTCCCGAATTAGCCAAAGCCTCATCCTTTGGCAGGCGAGGGCGTGCATCTGCCTGACCGGGTGCACAGGGGTCGCTCCCTGCCTCCGATGGACGCCCACGCAGAGTAAGCAAAGAGCCTCGTCTGGAGAAGGGGTAAAGAGGGCACACACACAAGGCATGAGCACGGGCGGCCTGAGGCGAGCGGTCTGTGGGCGGGAGGAGATTATGGGGTGGCTGGGAGAGAGGGCGGAGAGAGAGAGAAAAAGGGGGAGGAAGAAGGGAGACGAAGAAGTAGGGAGGAGGAATGTGATATACAGTGAGAAAGGGAAAGGAAGAAGGAATGGTAAGGAGGGAAAGGAAGAACAATAAGAAGGGAGATCAAGGAAGAAGAACGATTGGAAGAGAGACTAAGGGAGAGGGAGAAGAAATGTGAAAAAAGCGAGAGTGAAGGAGAGAAAGAAAAACGACAAGACAAAGGGAGAGGAAGAGAAATCGATAAGAAGACATGGGAAGAGAAAGTGCAATAGCAGGTTGCAAATGGATAGAGGGGGATAGGGACTAAAAGAAGTGGATATTGTTAAGGTGAGATAGAGATAAACGGCAAGGGTGGAAGATAAAGAGGGGAGAAAGAAAAGATGATAGTGGGTTTGGACAGAGAGAGACGAGGGGAGAAAACAAGAATCGTGCGATACGAGAGGTGAGGAAGGGGAGAGTAAAGAAATAAGAAGGATGTGAAATAGCAAAATGGAAGGAAAAGGAGAAAAAGCCCAAGATTTAGAGAGACGGAGGATGATGCTGGCGAAGGGAGGGAGGGAGCATTGCTCCTGTGCGAGGTCCTGGCTGGCCTCTTGTGGTCGCATTCACTTTGCATGAGAAAGGACGGCAAGTTATATGGCCGGGTTGGTGGTAGCGAGAGCGAGCGGAGGGAGGAACCGACAGACGGAGAGACGGGGCTTAAGGCATCGTGTTCGCCGGGAAGATATTTTATGCACAAAGAACTTTGTCTGAGTTATGACTGTTCTCCATCAGCCGAGTACCTTCCTAAGCGACCGCATCCCACTAGTTATTCTTGTATTTTTTCTTCTTCTTCTTCTACTTCGTTTTCCGTAGCTCATATGAAACCAACCAGACGGACAGAGAAAATTAGCTGCTATGCAAAGAAAGACGTGGGAAGCCAAATAAACTAGCAACCAGATGGCCCAGCATAGAGACGTAATCGAAAAACGTCGCGCATGCAGTCTGAGAGAGAGTAACAAAGCTTATCGGACAGCCAGCGTATGATCTTTCAAAAACTTGATCAACAACCAACGCCTTAATAAAGCACCCACCTGTCTGCCCACAAAGCTATCCACTTACCATCCGACCGCACACCGACCCACCACCCGACTCCTGCCGAAGATCACGCTAGTCAGCTCCCGACCAACAAGTCACCTGTCCATCCAATCACCTGGTCAGACAACTACTCCATGTTAGCCGCTCGTAGCACAGTATAAATAGCATTAGCATCGACAAAGAGCCCACTCTGTATGGGTTTACAAGAACCCACACATAACTATTATCATAAATTGCTGAATGTTTACGCGAAGCCCATGCTGAGACGTCAAGCTGCGTGAGGGAAGGGGG
>NC_061828.1:26020993-26023493 GCF_019202785.1 Penaeus chinensis | reverse complement strand
TTTCAGGCCCCAACAATATGTGTATATATATATATATATGCGCGCGCGCGCGTGTGTGTGTGTGTGTGTGTGTTTGTGTGTGTGTGTGTGTGTGTGTGTGTGTGTGTGTGTGTGTGTGTGTGTGTGTGTGTGTGTGTGTGTGTGTGTGTGTGTGTGTGTGTGTGTGTGTGTGTGTGTGTGTGTGCATGCATATATATATATATATATATATATATATATATATATATATATATATATATATTTATATATCTATATCTATATATATAGAGATAGATAGATATATAATGTATTTATATATATATATGCATATATCTATATATATCTGTCTCTCTATCTCTCTCTCTCTCTCTCTCTCTATCTATCTATCTATCTATCTATCTATCTATCTATCTATCTATCTATCTATCTATCTATCTATCTATATATATACACACATTACATATATGCGTTCATATTTTACTGAATTTAATTTTGCATTTACTTAGGATGTTAAAAATGAAGCTCAAGAAACACGGAATGCCTGGCACTCTGGCCGTAGATAGACTCTCAGCCGATGCTCATCCGGGACATTGTTTCTGAGCATTCCTCACAAGACGTCTTGGCCCATGGAACGCCAAACTATATATCAAGAAAGTAAAAATGACATACAGAGATGAACGGAGCAAAATATATATCATATGTCTTCTTAAGAATATGAACACCCTTCCAGGTTCTCCATTCGTGGGTATCGCTACAGTAATAAACTTATCAAAATGCATAAAAATCGAATGTGCAAAATTTCTTCCGCTCCTAGAAGGATCTCCCTAATGATGCATGGCCTTATTTGCAACAAGATCTTAAGTATGAGATCAACCTTTATAATGGTGTTGATGTGAAAAGTATTTGAAGGTTTTATGTTGTGTTGCTAGAATGTCTCTGCAATGCATTAAGCTAGAAGTGTAGATTTATGTTTATTGTTTATAGGTAAATAGATCAAAAGGATGATTGATATATTATCACTGATATATATAAGGATGATAATAATTGGGGAGAAAAAGAAGTTGGATGTTAAAGCTATAATTTCCCTAAAATCTGATGTAAATAAACAAATACGTTTTTGGCGGATTTTTTTTTTTCTTTTTTTTTTGTGAGGTGTACCTGGAAGCATCTTCTGTGTGGCCCGTCAGTCAAATGTCTCAATTTCTACGCGGGTTTTCTCCTCGGCAACTTAATACCGAGAGTGTTTTCAGCATACAAGTAATAACCGTATATCTACATGCGACTACTCTGTTACTCCTAAACAAAAATGAATCCATAACGAAGGAAAACAAAATAATCCACCGTTTGCAAAACCTAATGATTTTGAAAAAAAAAAATGAGAACCAAATTAGCATCAGTTAAGCGAGCGGGGACGCCATAAAGGACGGCGACTGTTTCCTGCATTAAACGTAGGAGAATCTCGGGACACGAATCTCGACCGTGGACAGGACTCGAGGAGGATGTGGATGCTGCTTTAGCTGAATTTATATAACTAATCAACGAAAGGAACGCGCTATTAGCCCTGAGTTATAGCTTTAAGGACACTGTATGCATTATGTGTTCGGTCAAGAATTCTGGGAAATAAGATTATTCTCCTCAAGCCAAGTCATTCTGATTGTTTTATGAATAGCTAAATTTTGCTTGAAGTTTCGTAAGAGTTAGTTTGAGTCTCTGCAGTAAACCCATTTGGGGAAGCATTGGGTTTCAGAGATAATTTTTATGCATATAAGATAGTGATGCCAACAACAGAATTATTGTTATCGTATCAATCAATGCAGACTGGGTGATATGGAGTGACAAGGATTCGAATCGTGCAGATATTTACTTCCCTATATATTTATGTGCATATAGTTTTACACTGCTCTCCCTGTGTTATCTAATTGAAAAAAAAGTTTTATCGAAAGGATGAACCCCCATACCCCCATCTTTTAGCTATACGCACTTATTGAAATTAGGCAACATTTTTCTAATCAGATAATATCGCACGATACAAAGACGTCCCTCCATCGCCTCGCCGCCCGCTCTCCCCGCCGCCCGTCCGTACAGCTCCTCGGCTGCCCCTTCCCCCCCCCCCCCCCCGCCCCTCCCGCCCACTGCTCCGGAGGAGAGGATTTCTTCTTCATTCGCCCGCTTTATTATCCTCTTATCGGCTCACGGCTCTGTTTGTCCCTTACTTTATGGTTCAATTAACTCCCACAAGCCCCTTCCTACGCGCGTGTTTGGTATACTTCTCCCCGCGTGTTTATGTTTATTTTTCATCTGTTATCTCTTTTTTTATGTTTCTCCCTCTCTTTCTCGCGTGACACCCACTGCTTCTCCTGTCCATAACCAACGTTTGGCGCCATAACAACAAACATTCTTGCCAAACATTCCGCCACTCGCCCCTCGCATCGTTCGTGCGCCGACCCGAGCGCGTGCGGCGCCCGAGCAGCGAGATTGCGTGTTCTTCTCGCCATCGCTGACGTCACCGCCGGAGCCGCCG
>NC_061828.1:25990993-26015993 GCF_019202785.1 Penaeus chinensis | reverse complement strand
ATTGTCTCAAATTTGGTTCTAAATCGCGAGGTTGTCCGGCCAGCGCGGCGGCGGTGTGCTGCAAATCTTTCCGGAGACATCTTTTATGTGCGCGAGGACGGGTGGCGGAACAACTCGGGGGGGGGGGGGGGGGGGAGTGCTCCTAAATCCGGTCGCGGGGGATCCTGCACCCCTTAGCCTTGGCGAGGAGGCCCTGCAGATGGGAACGATGCCCTGAGGCTGGCCCTGGCGCCGCCGTTCGACTGGAGGCCTGGAACCTGAGGGGGGCGGGGGCTAAAAAAGCAACTCATCGCTGTGGGATCGCTCGTCGTGTGTGTGTGAAGGCAGGCCTGAACAAAAATCGAAACTCGATGTAATTTACAAATCGCCCCAAAGGGTAGACTCGGCATGCCATCCCCGCGCTGCAAAGACACGAGCGACCGATCCTCCTGACGAGGAGGCTTCCGCCGCCTCGGATGCAGAGGAAGGAAGCCTTCCCGAGACAGGTCGCGGCGGCGGACCCAGGCAGCCTGAGCTATCGGATCACGTTAAGAGCCGCATCAGCAGAGGTTCACGGTTCATTATCAGTGAAACATGGCCGTTGCGCCGCCGCCTGACACATTCAATTTCCAAAGCTCCTCCACTAATTCAGCGGGTCCTCCTTGTTTATCGTTGATTATGACCCGCTCTCTCTCTGCCTACTGCTCTCTCCCTCTCTCTCTATCTATCTCTATCTATCTATCTATCTATCTCTATCTACCTACCTATCTATCTATCTATCTATCTATCTATCTATCTATGCATCTGAATATCTTTCTTTCTGTCTATCTATCTCTCCATCTATCTAACAATCAATCTATCTATTTATCTATCTATATACATATTTTCCTATATATCTATACCTATTTCAGTCTATCTATCTATATCTATTTAGCTCGCCAGCCTTCTCGTGCTCTCCCCCTTCTTTACTTCTTGTTCCTCTTACTTAATTGCCAATTTGTCTCCCTCTCCTTCAGTTTACCTGTACCCCCCCCCCCCCCCCCACCCCTCTCACTCGCACTCTTGCTCTCACTGATTCTCTCCTCCCTGCCTCTGTGTTTATATTCCTCCTCCTTTTCCTTCTTCCTCCTTATTTCCCCCTCCTTCGATTCACCCCCCCCCCCCCTCTACCTATCTACCTATCTATCTATCTCCCCACATCCTTCTCTTTTCTTTACGGCGCTCCCGACAGCCGTCCTCTCCCCCCCTTCGTTCCCTCCCTCGCCGTCGTCACAGCTTTAATGGAATCTGAACTGCAAACTTTGACACATAAACTTGGCCGCCTAATTTGTGACACACTCCAAGTTAACATGTACGAGCAATATCCGGGGCCATGAATGCAAAAACCCGTGGCTGCGTTGCTCGCCGAGGCTCGTCGGCGAGTTCGGAACTTGACTCGTTTTCCCGTTCGTCGCCATGTTCCTGAGACTTTTTATTTTATTTTTGTTTTGCTTTTTGTATGCTCACTTTAATGGTTAATGTTTTTCCTTCTTCTTTTTTTAGCAGGGAAATTCAGTATTTTCACTCAAGCGGGAGGGGAGGGGAAGGGCAGGGAAGGAAGGGGAGGGAGGGGAATGGGGAGAGGAGAGGGGAGGGGAAGGAGGAGAGGGGAATGGAGGGAGGAAAGGAGAGAGGAGGGGAGGGGAGGAGAAGGGAAGTGAAGGAAGGGGAGGAGAGGGGAATGAGGGGAGGAGAGGGAGGGGAAGGGGAGGGAAGGAGAGGGGAAACGAAGGAATGGAAGGGGAAGGGGATGGAAATGAGGGAGTGGAGGAGAGGGGAGGGTTGATATGGATATTGCTAGTAAGATTGAAAGGTTATAGGAAGTTTGGAAGATTATGTGTAGGTAGAAAGGTAATCAGAGAGTTGAAAGGTATTAGCAGGTTGGAGGATTATAGGCAGTTAAAGGTTATAGATTAAAGATTAAAAGGTATAGGAAGATTGGAAGATTAGAGAAAGAGTGAAAGGTTGTAGGAAGATTGAAAAGTTATATAGAGGATAAAAGATAATAGGAAAACACTAGGAGAGTGTACCGTTATATGAAGATCGAATGGTTCTAGGTTGACGGTTGAAAGGTTATAGAAAAGTGGAAATGTTATATGAATGCTTAAAGGTTGTGGGAAGGTTGAAAGGTTAAAGGAATTTTGGAAGCTTATAGGAAAATTAGAAGCTGATAGGAAAGCGGAAAGGTTTTGGGAAGTTGAAAGGTAATAGGAAGGCCGAAAGATTACAGGAAACGGAGGGCAAAGGAGATGAGCGGCTGGCTGACTGTGTGGCAGTAAAAAGGTCGTGCAGTTGAACGCCCAACAACGGCTCGTTGGGAGAGAAAGTGAGCTCCGTTTCCTCTCGTCCCGTCGAGGCTTTTTTCCTTAGACAAATGAGCGCCGCTTTTCTGTTGTCGGTATACGTCCTGCTTGCCTGACATATGTTTCTCTTTACCTTTTTTTTTAGTCACGGCTGCGTGTGTGTGTGTGTGTGTGTGTGTGCGTGCGTGTGTGTGTGTGTGTGTGTGTGTGTGTGTGTGTGTGTGTGTGTGTGTGTGTGTGTGTGTGTGTGTGTGTGTGTGTGTGTGTGTGTGTGTGTGTGTGTGTGTGTGTGCCTATAAACACCGACACGCGCCTTTGGCGTGAGAGGGCCCACAAAACGCGCATGGCTCCCGCAACAACGAGATCCTAAATATTCTAGCGACCTCCCAACACCCTACAGAGGGGGGCGGGGGTAGGAATGCGGTGGGAATGGGCGCGATGGCTCAAAGAAGAGCGGAGGGAGAGGCGCCAGGAGAATTCCAGCCGGTGCTACTATTACGGCTCAACTTTTACATAGGAATTGAACTTCTGCGTCTGTGTTGAACGCCTTTCAAGGAGGAAACCGGGGGGAGGCGTAAGACGGGGGAAATGGGGGGGGGGATGGGAAGTGAGGGAAATGGGGGAGCAGTAAGTCGGGGGGAGTTGGGGGTATCAGGTCGCTTATCGTGTGCGTAGAATTCTTGAATGAGCTCCTGAGACCTTTTCTCGTGGTGTTGACTTTTCATCCCCCGGGCCTCGGCGGGAATTGATGACTTGCGTTCCTTCCTTCCTCTTAACCCTGATGCATATCTTCTTCTCTTGAACCTACGATGAGCCGGGGGGAAACATCCTACGAAATGAGGAGAAACAAAGTAAGGCAACAGGAAAAAATGTTTCGTTGTAAGCTAAGCGATGTTCATAAGACTTGGATTACGCCGTTTTGAAATCGGTTAGGCCTCACGTTATATTTAAAAAAATAAATTATTTATGATCTTTCCAAGCAAGAGAGAAACAGAGGGACACCGTTCGTGCCGCGTGGCCCCTCTTCCGCCGGCCAAGAGAGGCGACCAGAAGCGCCATAAAGGGTCGAGGGGGGGACCAGGTAGTCCAGTGCCCCCCTCCCCCCGTCGACTCTGAAATATCCCCCTCCCCCCGGAAAAAGAAGACAAATGAGTAATAGATTTTCCTGGCGCTTCTCCCCCTTGCCTTGTCTTCCTCACAGAATCCACGGGGCAGAAGCCACGACAACAGCCGACGCCATAAATCGCTTGGTTCTCTTCCTACCAATCTTCACCATTAGCTTTCGGCTTCGAGACTGCTTGCAAGTTACCTAGTCTATTGCAGGTTTTGATATCAGATGAGAGCGTGGAATGCACACATTCAGCTGATTCAATGATTCAGGTGATTGTCAAAAATAACGTGTATTTTTTATAATTTGCTCATACTTTTCTCCACTACAGTGATACAGCAATATTTTATCTATTTTATTAGTAAGACAAACAATAACGAGAAAAAATATAATCTGCTAATTGGAAGACCCTACGCAAAAAAAGGCAGAAATGGAATGGAATATTAGAAGGTTATCGATGTAAAAAGGTTTTGGTCTGACAAAATGACGACGAGGAAGATCCATCACAGCCATCGTCGAAGGAGGCCCGTGATGACCGGAGGATAAGGGCTCGGAGGGAGGCTGGCGCTCGTAGCCCCATCCTTCATGCTTTTTGTAAGGCTAGTAGGGCAAAATATATCCTGATGACTTTACAGATTTTCCTTTTCGATTGGGTGATGCTACGCGAGCCTTCGTGGAACTGGATCGCCTCTTTGGACGTTCTTCTGAAAGCCAAAGAGCGTTGTTCGGGGCGCTGAACTCGAGGCACCTTGGTCAGCAGCGTGTACGGCGTCCGCACCTCGCGAGCGAAGAAGGGACGCAGGACGAGCGGCCGAGGCAAAGCGGGCAGTGGCGTGCGTCCCGCCCCGGACCTCATTAACAGTGGCCGCCCCGCACGTCACTCGGCTTGATAGAACATTCTCTCTCGTGCTCCTCTTCGTCCTTCTTCGCCTTTGCCTTTTCCTTTCTCTCTCCCTTTTTCTGTTTCAGCCTTCCCGTGTCATCCCCTCGCACTTTTTGTTCCTCGTACTTTTCTTTTCCCTCTTTTTCTGTTCATCTTCCACCCATTCAACTTTTTCCCAGTAACCAGCTTTCAAGATACTTAAGGTACTTGTGTGCGTGTGTGTGTGAACGTGTACACGTGTCTGCTTTTGCGTGTAGATGGATATGTTTATACAGTTATACAGTAGCTTGGCAGAGTCTGTTACATAAAAGCAAAATTAAGACGCAAATAATCTTTGTTGTTCGATGATCGTAAATTGCAGAGTAATTTTAGGGAAGGCAAGAAAAAACGATTGTGGTGGTTAATGTCAGGGTTAAGGGAGACAGTGAACGGCACCCTGTCACTGGCCTTTGTGCCTGAGACTGGTTTGATAGGATTGCAAACCTCGATCAGATTACTAACTGAATTTACTTTGTATCAAAACTAGTGCAGTTAATGTTCAAATCTGAAAAAAAATCACAGCTTACACATGGATGTCACTTTATCCACGTCTCCATTTCTTATTAGTTTATTTGATTTTGAGAGCTAGGTCTGTAAAATCGACTTTGGTTGGGCTGTACACGCAATCAGGACAAGAGTAACTGCACGAATCTTTCCTGAAAGCAACGTTTTCGATGGAGACTGGCGCCCCAGCAGCAGCAGCGGCCCCATTAACTTTGCCTGGAAAGTCGTCAGTAATCCAGATGCTGCTGCAGAGACAGAGGAGCATGGCAAAGCACGACAATCCGCGAAAAGGTGTCTGTCTAAAGAGCCAAACTACTCAGCAGAAGCACTTGGGACAAAGTGTTTATCTGTGCTTTAAGCGAAAAAAATGTTAATCTGAAATTCACTTGAGAAAGTCTGTGAAAAAGGTAGGCCTCTGAACCCTGCTGGAAATTATTGTGGTTGTAGCAAAACTGTAAGTGAGGGTGATCACAGGTCGCCCCGGAGAAAGAGAGAAAGAAAGAAAGAGAGAAAGAGAGAGAGAGAGAGAGAGAGAGAGAGAGAGAGAGAGAGAGAGAGAGAGAGAGAGAGAGAGAGAGAGAGAGAGGGAGGGAGGGAGGGAGAGAGGGAGAGAGAGAGAGAGAGAGAGAAAGAGAGAGAGAGAGAGAGAGAGAGAGAGAGAGAGAGAGAGAGAGAGAGAGAGAGAGAGAGAGAGAGAGAGAGAGAGGAAGAAGAAGAAAAAGAAGAGAGAAGGAGGAGGAGGAGTAGGAGGAGAACGGGGAGGAGGAATGAGCCCAGGGGAATCTTTGTTTAACACGTACCAAAAATAACTCAGCAAAGTTTTGTTGCAAAGGCAGGAGATTTAAGACCGGATTTGCTGACAGTGGCATTTGAAGGTTTTGATTTGTATGTAAAAATATCTACTCAAAATACTGAAAAGGGGTATTCTCTTTCTCTCTCTCTCTCTCTCTCTCTCTCTCTCTCTCTCTCTCTCTCTCTCTCTCTCTCTCTCTCTCTCTCTCTCTCTCTCTCTGTTTTTTTTTCTTATTCTCATCACCAGGTCCACTAAGATCACAGGCATGATGTTTTGCTCAACAAATTATTTAATTATTAGAGATAGTTGGCAGGATGGAGGCTCACAGAAAACAAAATAAGCCATACAATATTTATTAAGAGAAAGTTAAACAAAACAGTGGCTAAAACTGAGACCAAAGACTAAAAACTAAACAAAACTAGTGGGGATTAAAACCGAACTATACAGCAAATAAAATACTGCAAAAAGCTAACACTAAAATTGATTATAGTTAATACAACACAAGTAGAATATAAGATAATGAAGATCAAACTGAACCAAACCGCAAATAAAACCGGTGAAAGACCTGAAAGTAAAACAGAACTTATCTGGAGTAAATATTGTATAAAATGTAATTAGTAAAACATGCAGGAACCTTAAAAGTGAAAGTGAACTTAAATGAGCAAAAACAAAATTTAATATAAATAATAAAACACGGGAGGAGACTGAGAACTGAAACAGATCTTAAACGAAATCAAGTAACATGGAAGAGAACAAAAGACTACGACAAATGAAATAAAAGAACATAAAGAAACTTCGACGGTCCAGCAAACGAAAGTTCAAAATAACAAACGAGAAAGCAAAGGACATTTCAATAATCATAAGCAAATCATTACGTCCTTTGGCCTTAAACAAACGCTACTTAACTTTTATAGTTCTATTCATAATAAAAATAATTCTTTAAAAAAAAATCGGTTCGCAGGACCTTACAATATTCAAATAAAAAATGATGAAAAAAACAGAAAAACACAGGAAATCAAATAAACGTCTAAACGAAACGATACAAGAAAACGGGAGCATATAAAATGCAAATCAAAAGGGCAAAACAAGCTATCCAACAAGACAAAAGAAAGGACTAGATTACGTTTGTTTAAAATGACAGACACTAAAACATTTGAAAACAAAAGAAAAAAAAGATCCTTAAAACAAAACATCAAACAATCTTGAAATCTAGGGGACGCTGCCAATTTTGGGGGTAGCCTCCTTACCCTGAACACCAATTCAAATCACGTATTTATGACTGGTATAACGTTTACACAGTAACGAGTGTTGATACATTTTCTATGAACATTACGAAAGTGGTCACTGATTACTACAACACCAGGATCTGTCCAAAGAAAACCTTCGAGAGCAACATCGCACAACGCTCCAAACAACCTACGTTGGTCGGTGACCCTACACTATAAAGTGAACAAAAGCAAGTTCAGGAGCTTTTTGATATCTACAAGCAGGACAATACCCGTGGCAACCTTATTCAGTTTCTTAACGCTAATCTACGGGAATTAAAAATGCATTTCAGAAATTAACACTTTGAACAATTCCTACAAAGCATTAACAATTACACTTCAATGTCTGAGATCTGGAAAACAAATAATCTACTCTTTACAAAAGGAATTGAGGTCACCGATTGTTCCCTTTAGCAAGTAACAATCAGTTTCCTCAATCCATTTTGCAAGTAACAATCGGTGATCTCACTCCCTTTGTAAGGAACATTTGGTAACCTCTCTATCTTTGCAAGAAACAACTGGTGACCTCATTCTCTTTTGCAAGTAACAGTCGGTGACCTCATTCCCTCTCAAGAAGCAATAGGTGACCTCGCTTCCTTTTGCAAGGAACAATAGGTGACCTCACTCCCTTTTGTAAGTAACAATCGATAAGATCACCGATTGTTACTAGCTAAAGGAAGTGAGGTCACAGATTGTTTGTTGGAAAAAGAGTGAGATCACCGATTGTTTCTTGCAAAAGGGGATAAGGGAGTGCACGGAACAACCGGTGACCTCAATCCCTTTTGTAAGGAACAGTCGGTGACCTCGACTCCTTTTGCAAGGAACAGTCGGTGACCTCGACCCCTTTTGCAAGGAACAATCGGTGACCACACTCCCATTGCAAGTAAAATCGGGGCCCGTATATATGTATATATATACACGATACAATAAATATCACGTCGTCTCACACCAGAGCCTTAAAACAATGCTGAATATCTCGCCCCCCCCCTCCCCCTCTCTCCCACAGGCTTACAAATATTACCATATATGGAAACTGACGCACTCTAGGTGGCAACACACTCCAGTTGGAGCCACGGCGTGGCGTCGTTTTGCCCTGTATATTCCCTAAAGAGACTGTGAGAACTACTTTACATTGCCAGGCGCTCTCTTGCATCTCCCTTCATACTGCAACATGAACTTCGGTCGCCTTCCCTTCGCCGAAGCCGAGGCCACGAGCGTTTTATCCCGCGAGTGAAGAGGATGCTCGGAAACAGTGTTGCCACGGAAGGCTCCTATATAACATTATTTTGTTTGTTTAATTGATAATAAATTATTTTGCTGTATGATAAATGTATATTTCATTTGCATTTTCTGACACCACTCTCTTAGAATAAGCAACCACGAGATGGAATTTAATTACTTTGATTTTTACATTTAAGAGTATTTATTACTTCACAGAACGTTATCAAAGAAAGATTAAACAAACGACATTGCCAAATCGTCTCCAGTTCGCCCAGCAGTATGTGGAAAGCGCACAGGAAGCTCCATTGTTGGATCAGAGACAACAGGTGTAAATATCATAAACATATGTTCTATTTGGTCATAGATTAATTTATATCAAAATCTGATAGGTTTATATGTTTATACATGGCAGTGATACTACACTGTTTACTTACGTGTGACTAAAGTGTTTTATTATGATTGTATTGTTAGAGACTTGACTCGGCGTTTCTGAAAATGGACTTTCTGTGCATCTCGTTTTGTGCTTGTTCATTCGGGAGCCATTTTTGTCCGTCGTGTTTTCGGAAACGTGAATTTTTAAGGTTTCATAAATCACTTTCTTCGATTTCTCCAGGTACCTATTGCCCCCCCCCCCCCCCATTCAACCCCCGGCTCCCCACGCATTCCCAAAGATCGTTGTATAGATGAAATATATATATATATATATATATATATATATATATATATATATATATAAATCAGGTTTTCCTTTACTTAGCGTCTCTCTCGGTAGCAAAAACTAAGCTCTCAAACCCAAACAAGTCCTTAATCAGAAGTCATTCTCAGAAAGAAATTTTTCCTTTTTCTTATAATAAATATGAAGGTCTTGACGCCTCCTAATCTGACATCTTTAGGAAGCCATTGGAAATGGAAATTGAAAACTTACCAGAATGAGAATACCTTTCCTCCCAAAAGGTGAATTTTAAAATTAGTGTCCTCGTAATTTACTCAAGTTTTCTCTTCCAATTTTGAATCGGTCGTTGCGTTTCCACCTCCTCGTCGTCGTCCTCGTCCTCGTCCCCGTCCAGACGCCCAGACGCCCAGACACTGCTCCCTCCGTGAGCTTCAGACGGTGAATATAGCTGCCTAGATTTTCCTTTGTCTTTAAAAGTTTTCATGGTTAGTGTCTGGTGTTCTTCCACGTGCGTGCGTGTGTGTGTGCGTGTGTGTGTGTGTGTGTGTGTGTGTGTGTGTGTGTGTGTGTGTGTGCGCGCATATATGTCTATATATAATTTATAAGTATGTATATGTATATATATAATAAATATATGTATATTGTATCTATGTACATATGTATATCCAACTATAAATGTGTATATGTACATCTATGTATTTATATATGCAAATAACTGTATATAAATATATATGTGTATATATATACATATATATATGTGTATATATAACATATATATGTATATATAAATGTATGTATGTGTGTATGTATGTATATGCACATGTAATGATATACGATATATATGTTTATATATACATGTTTATATACATGTATACGTCCATTCATATTCGTGCCATCACCGCTGTGGCGTTTGACGAACTACTTGACTGACCAATGATCCCTCCCAGACACTTTGTTCCCTCCATGAGCTTCAAACAGCTAATGTGGCTGCCTAGGTTTATGTCAATTTTCCGTGTAAAATACCATTGTTACCACCTAAATGAGTTTCCCCTTTTTAAATGTTTTTATGTTGTTATAAAAACATTGCTTACATATTGTGTTTGTCGCATTTAATGAAAATTTAATGCATTTAATGAAAATTACATTGCACTCCATTGCAAGTATCAATCGGTGACCTCGCTCACTTTGGCTAGCAACAATCGGTGACCTAATTCTCTTTGCAAGAAACAACTCCTTTTGTAAAAAAGAGTCGGTGACCCAACTCCCTTTGCAAGAAACAGTCGGTGACCCAACTCCCTTTGCAAGAAACAGTCGGTGACCCGATTCCCTTTGCAAACAATCGGTGATTCAACTCCCTTTGCAAGAAACAGTCGGTGATCCACCTCCCTTTGCAAGAAACAGTCGGTGACCCAACTCCCTTTGCAAGAAACAGTCGGTGACCCAACTCCCTTTGCAAACAATCGGTGATTCAACTCCCTATGCAAGAAATAGTCGGTGACCCAACTCCCTTTGCAAGAAACAGTCGGTGACCCAACTCCCTTTGCAAGAAACAGTCGGTGACCCGATTCCCTTTGCAAACAATCGGTGATTCAACTCCCTTTGCAAGAAACAGTCGGTGATCCACCTCCCTTTGCAAGAAACAGTCGGTGACCCAACTCCCTTTGCAAGAAACAGTCGGTGACCCGATTCCCTTTGCAAACAATCGGTGACTCAACTCCCTTTTCAAGAAACAGTCTGTGATCCACCTCCCTTTGCAAGAAACAGTCGGTGACCCAACTCCCTTTGCAAGAAACAGTCAGGTGATCCACCTCCCTTTGCAAGAAACAGTCGGTGACCCAACTTCCTTTGCAAGAAACAGTCGGTGACCCAACTCCCTTTGCAAGAAACAGTCGGTGACCCAACTCCCTTTGCAAGAAACAGTCGGTGACCCGATTCCCTTTGCAAACAATCGGTGATTCAACTCCCTTTGCAAGAAACAGTCGGTGATCCACCTCCCTTTGCAAGAAACAGTCGGTGACCCAACTCCCTTTGCAAGAAACAGTCGGTGACCCAACTCCCTTTGTAAACAATCGGTGATTCAACTCCCTTTGCAAGAAACAGTCGGTGACCCAACTCCCTTTGCAAGAAACAGTCGGTGACCCAACTCCCTTTGCAAACAATCAGTGATTCAACTCCCTTTGCAAGAAACAGTCGGTGACGCAACTCCCTTTGCAAACAATCGGTGATTCAACTCCCTTTGCAAGAAACAGTCGGTGACCCGATTCCCTTTGCAAGAAACAGTCGGTGATCCACCTCCCTTTGCAAGAAACAGTCGGTGACCCAACTCCCTTTGCAAGAAACAGTCGGTGACCCAACTCCCTTTGCAAGAAACAGTGACCCACCTCCCTTTGCAAGAAACAGTCGGTGATTCAACTCCCTTTGCAAGAAACAGTTGGTGACCCAACTCCCTTTGCAAGAAACAGTCGGTGACCCAACTCCCTTTGCAAGAAACAGTCGGTGACCCAACTCCCTTTGCAAGAAACAGTCGGTGATCCACCTCCCTTTGCAAGAAACAGTCGGTGACCCAACTCCCTTTGCAAGAAACAGTCGGTGACCCAACTCCCTTTGCAAGAAACAGTCGGTGACCCAACTCCCTTTGCAAGAAACAGTCGGTGACCCGATTCCCTTTGAAAACAATAGGTGATTCAACTCCCTTTGCAAGAAACAGTCGGTGATCCACCTCCCTTTGCAAGAAACAGTCGGTGACCCAACTCCCTTTGCAAGAAACTGTCGGTGACCCAACTCCCTTTGCAAGAAACAGTCGGTGACCCAACTCCCTTTGCAAGAAACTGTCGGTGACCCAACTCCCTTTGCAAGAAACAGTCGGTGACCCAACTCCCTTTGCAAGAAACAGTCGGTGATCCACCTCCCTTTGCAAGAAACAGTCGGTGACCCAACTCCCTTTGCAAGAAACAGTCGGTGATCCACCTCCCTTTGCAAGAAACAGTCGGTGACCCAACTCCCTTTGCAAGAAACAGTCGGTGACCCAACTCCCTTTGCAAGAAACAGTCGGTGACCCAACTCCCTTTGCAAGAAACAGTCGGTGACCCGATTCCCTTTGAAAACAATCGGTGATTCAACTCCCTTTGCAAGAAACAGTCGGTGATCCACCTCCCTTTGCAAGAAACAGTCGGTGACCCAACTCCCTTTGCAAGAAACTGTCGGTGACCCAACTCCCTTTGCAAGAAACAGTCGGTGACCCAACTCCCTTTGCAAGAAACAGTCGGTGACCCGATTCCCTTTGAAAACAATCGGTGATTCAACTCCCTTTGCAAGAAACAGTCGGTGATCCACCTCCCTTTGCAAGAAACAGTCAGTGACCCAACTCCCTTTGCAAGAAACAATCAGTGACCCAACTCCCTTTGCAAGAAACAGTGACCCAACTCCCTTTGCAAGAAACAGTCGGTGATCCACCTCCCTTTGCAAGGAACAGTCAGTGACTTCCCTCCCTTTAGCAAGAAATAATCAGTGACTCGACTCTCTCTACAAGAAGCAGTGACCCATCTCCCTTTGCAAGAAACAGTGACCCAACTCCCTTTGCAAGTAATGATCGGCGACTTCCCTCACTTTTGCAAGAAATAATCAGTGACCATTCTCTCCCTTTTACAAGAAGAAGTGGTGGTCCTCAGACGGTGGATGTGGCTGTCAAGTTTCCTTGGTTTGTAGATGTTTTTATGGTCAGCATATTTTTATTTGTCTATATGTAATGTTACGTAAATCAAATCAGTACAAAGGCCTTTTACACTGATGACGCTTGGGTTTTGATCTCGCAATAATATGCCTTTTATATCAAATTTCCTAGTAAAATACCATTGTTACCACTTAAATAATTGTTAATGTCTTTTCTCTTGTGATAAGCATTTAGGTTAGATTACAGATTTTGTTCAATTTAATGAAAATTAAGATTGTTCTTACTTTTACATAACATTCTATTATAACGCATATACGCATATATACATATACATATAAATTTATACATATATTTATATATATATATATGCCTTTATTTATATTTATATATATATATATATATATATATATATATATATGCGTGTCTATATATGCACATAAATATGCGTATGTATACTTATATATATGCCTTTATACATTATATATACATTTATATACCAATGTACTTTCATATATATGCCTATTTACATATATATCTATATATGTACCAATATGCCTATATACCTATATATATATATATATATATATATATATATATATATATATATATATATGTATATATACACAATGTTATGCGGAAATATATATATATATATATAATATATATATCGTATATATGTGTATATATATGTCATATATGTATAAATGTGTATAAATAGGTATATATATGCGTAATATATATATACATATACATATATATATATATATATATATATATATATATATATATATGCGTGTATATATATATATATATAGATATGGGTATATATGTATATATATATACATATGCAAATATATGTATATGAATGTGTATATATATACATATACATATATAAGCATATATATATAAGCATATAAATATATATATATATATATATATATATATATATATATATATATATATATATGCATATAAATAAATATATATATATATATATATATATATATATATATATATATGCACACACATTTAAGTACATATATACACACAATATATATAAGTGTATATATACTTATATACATATACATACAATATGTGTGTGTGTGTGCATATATATGTATAAATATATATATATATATATATATATATATATATATATATATATATATATATGCACACAAATTTAAGTATATATATACTGAAATATATACACAATATATATGTGTATATATAATTATATACCTATATACAAAATATATTTGTGTGTGTGTGTGTGTGTGTGTGTGCATATATATATATATATATATATATATATATATATATATATATATATATATATATATATATATGTAATATATATATATATATATGTAGTGTGTGTATGTGTGTGTGTGTGTGTGTGTGTGTGCGTATATATGCGTGCGTTTATGTATATATATGCTTTCATATACGTATATATGTATATATAAATATGTATAATTCACTAGCACCTTTTAATTGTCAACACATATTTTGATTTATCGGTAGACTATGCAATGTAAATGAAATGTAATCTTTTCACCTGCCACTTTTTGGGGTTTTGATCTCGAGTTAATGTGGCATTTATGTCAATTTTCCTTTTAAAATACCATTGTCACCACCTTAAGTTTCCCCTCTATGTGCCCAACCTGGTCATACTCAATCAAACTGCTCTGCACAATCACGTGCGTCAAGTGTGGCAGCCCCATAATGTATTTTATAGAGGCTGCCCCACCTACAAATTTGAGTCTTGGGTAGTAACTTTTAGATTCAGACTTGGACTTGCTCTATGTGAAGCCAGACAGGAGGCATTTTGACGAGGTTTTACTCTTACTCCCTATTTCAGTAATGTTGATCACTCTGCCACTCCCCCTACCTCCCAAACTCCTATACACCCCTTAACCTATATTTCTTCCATCCTCTTTTACCTCCTACCTTCCCCAGTCCAATTTGCCATCCTAGATTCAGACACTCCAATCTCTACTGCAGCCCCAACAGCTTCCCCTCTCCCTCCCTGCACTACCCACAAAAGATTAAACATTCCACCCGATCTTCCCCTACTATACAATCACCTCCACCTTCCTTTGCCCCTACTCTTCAGACACCAGTCTTCCCAAACTAACACTAAAACCCCTCATCGACTTTCAAATTCTACAATTCCCGCTCCCTCCACAGTTAAAGTGACTGCCGATATCCGTCCTACTCATATCTCCCCTACACCCTATCCTCCTACCCCTTCCCAATACAGCCCATCCCCCCTAGCTCCAGCCCCACCTACATTAACCCTCCCTCCTTCCCCTCTATCCCTTCCACTCCCTCCTGGATACACACATGAATCCCTTATATCATAACTATCCCCTTCCCCAGATCCACCACCTCCCCCCTTTCATTCCTTACCCCATCCTCTAGCTCCTTCCCCTTCAAATCCTTCAACATGTACTACAATTATCATTTAAAATCAACGAAAGTATAACTATCCTTCATTGGAATATTCGCCGTTTCCGTTCTCACAGACCCGACCTTCGTCATATTCTTTCCTCTTATAACCCATCCATTATATGCCTTCAAGAGACTTCTTACACATCCTCCTATACCAATTCCCTATTACCAATTTTCTCTTCCCAACACTCCCTTTATGTCTCGTCTATACTTATCAATCAGAAAACACCTTATGTCATACCTCCCTTTCAAACTGCCCCTTGCACAGGTATTCGCATCTTTCTTCGCCGCTGGATCACATTGATATCAGTCTACTCCCTATCCCACCCCAGTGACTTTGTTCCTTTTGAAAATCTAACTCCCGTGGCCAATCCCTAGAACGCTTCCTCTTAACAACTGACCTTATTCTTAATTCCGATCCCTAGAACGCTTCCTCTTCACAACTGACCTTGTTATTCTTAATTCAGATTGCCCCATACACTTTGATACATGCACGCAATCTTTCTCATGCATTGACCTCTCTCTAAGCTCCCCTTCTCTTCATTTAGATTTTCATTGGTCAGTTCTAGAACACTTTCCCTATAGTGACCACTTTCCAGTTTTCCTTACTCCTTCATTTGTACCACTTCTTAACTCCCCATGCTGGTGCTTTGATGGGGCCGACTGGTGTAATTTAACTTCACTCTCTGCTATTCATATCCCTCCATCCTCCCTCAGCCATTTCAGATATGATACAATGTTTCACAACTACAGTCCTAAGAGCTGCTCATACAGCTATTCCTCGAACCTCAAGACCCTATACCTCCAAATGTGTTCCATGGTAGAATTCTGATTGCACTAAAGCGCTTCGCTTAAAACGTGCAACCTGGAACAGTTACCGCTACAAACGAGGTACCCCTAATCAACTATCAGCCCTTATCTCCTTTAAAAGAGCATCTGCCTGTCTTCATCGTACAATCCGGAATAGCAAAACAAATAGCTGGCGAAATCATGTTTCCTCAATTACATCCTCTACATCTCTCAAATGTTTGGCACCGGGTCCATAAAATATCAGGCAAACATCTCCCCCCCTCCCCCTCCTCCATATTCGAGATACCCTCATCTCTGATCCTCCCGCAGTCGCTAATGAACTGGGTGATTATTTTAGCCAGGTCAGTAGTGGTTCTAACCTTTCTCCACACTTCAATTAAGATCATTAGGGAATGCACCCCCATTATCTTCACCCTACCCTCTGCTGAGTACTATAATGCCCCTTTTTCTTCCTTTGAATTCAGTGCTGCCTTACAGTCGTGACACATCACTCACGAAGGCCTTGACGGTATTCACTACCATATGCTCCAGCAACTCCCATCCTCCTCCTTATCCTTCCTATTAACAATTTACAACCCCATATGGACTTATTTTCCTTCTCATTGGCGAGCTCTTATCATCCCCTTCCTGAAACCGAATTAATCGGGTAACCTCCCTCAAGACTATACTCCAATTTCACTAATTAGCTGCTTGTGCAAGCTACTAGAGCGAATGGTTAACTTCCGCTTAATGTGGCATCTTGAATCTCAAAATCTCTCCTTCCCAGTTTTTTTTCTCTCCGTCTCTTTCTGTCTCTAGGTCTCTTCCCTCCCCTCTCTGTCTCTCCGTCTCTCACTCTCCCTGTCTTTCGGTCTCTGTTTCTGTCTTTCTGTCTGTCTCTAACAGGGGCTGTGGACGAGAGAATGGCGACACGGAGAGAGAGAGAGAAGAAAGGGACAGAGAGACCCACAGAAGGTGAGGACGAGGGAAACGCGACACACAAGGGCTGAGTATAAGAAAAAAGCGACTCTCGTTGTATCTCATTTTCTCTCACTCTTACTCGCCTTTCGTCCTTGTGATAGAGAGATGACCTGCTTTATATATATTTGTGTGTGTGTGTGTGTGTGTGCGTGTGTGTTTGTGTGTGTATGTGTGTGTGTGTGTGTGTGTGTGTGTGTGTGTGTGTGTGTACATTTATATATATATATATATATATATATATATATATATATATCCCCGTCTCTCTCTCTTCTCTCTCTCTCGCAGTGCGTGCGTGCGTGCGTGCGTGTGTCTACATTTACACATATATATATATATATATATATATATATATATATATATATATATATATATATATATGAATATATACTGTATATCTATCTACCAATATATATATATATATATATATATATATGAATATATACTGTATATCTATCTACCAATATATATATATATATATATATATATATATATACATATACATAATCATATATATATATACATATGAAATAATTTAAACACCCACACATTCATATGTATGTATGTATATATGTATATATACACACACACACACACACACACATATATACATATATATATATATATATATATATATATATATATATGTATGTATGTGTGTGTGTATGTGTGTGTGCGTGTGTGTGTGTAAATATATAGAGATATAAGTATACATATATATATATATGTGTGTGTGTGTGTGTGTGTGTGTGTGTACAAGCATACATACACACACATAAACACACACACACAGACAGAGGGAAAGAGAAAAAGAGTGCGAGACTGAGTGACAGATACAGATAAAGAGAAAGACAAACAAAGAGAGGGAAAGTGATACCAAAAAGAGTGGGAGGGGAAAGAGAAAGATAAAATAAAAAGAATAAAAAAATAGGGGGGGGGGGGAAGACTAGTCTTTCTCTCGTCCACAGACCTTGTGGGCCTCTTCCTCTCTCATTCTATGTCTCCTCTCGTTCTGTCTCTCTCTCTCTACCTCTATTTCTATCTTTGTCTCCATATATATGTATATATACATGTATCTATATTTGTATACATAAATATACTCATATAGGCATATATATGTATATGGATATATGTGTAAATATTTTTATATGGATATGTATACATAAACATTGTTATATATTTATGTATACACATATTTACAGATATATGTGTATATATGAACCTACACACAAACATACACATATTTATACATATATAGTATATACACATCTATTTATACATATATAGTATATACACATCTATTTATACATATATAGTATATACACATCTATTTATACATATACATATATACATCTCTTCATATATATAAATATATATGAATTCACCGATGTGGCATAAGTGATAGCGTGGTTGATTAGGAAGGGCATCCAATCAGGGAGGGCTTGTACTGCTAAATTACGTCTTGACAATAAATGTAATGAATGGTTCAACAAATAAGTATATGTGTATATATATACACAAAGTATACATGCATATAAAAATATGTATATGAATACGTCTATATATACATATTATATACAGTATACATAAATGTGTATGATTGTGTGACAATGTGTATATAAAGATGGAAAGGAAACGAGCCACAGTAAGAAAGGAATATGAATCGTAACGATTCGAACTCTTCACGAGTTCCTCCTAAGACGAATAATAAACAGAAATGGATACCCAATAAGTACATATATATGATAGATATATATGTATAAATATATACATGTGTATATGTACATATATGTAAATAGCCATATGTATGAGTATACATATATAAATTAATATTACACATATATAACAAATATGTATACATATATGGATACACATATCCATATAAATGTATTTACGCACAAATATATCATAAGCATGTATATATTTACACATACATTTGTGTATATATATTCATCTATACATATATACGGTACAGATATATATGTAATATACATATGTATATGTATATACATATATATATATATATATATATATATATATATATATATATATATATATTAGATGTATCGCGTTTATCTGGTCCTCAATTTTTGTGGATCGATCTCTACTCTCTCTTCTCCTTTTCTTTCTCTGTATTCTGTCTCTCGTTCTCTCCCTCCCTCTCACTCTTTCTGTCTCTCTCTCACAAGTTCTGATGTACTTGTTACCACTGCTGTCCACCAATTTGTCAGGGCTGTGTTGGTTAAACGCACGGTCCGTCTGTATGTACACATACATATGTAGATATATTTTATATGTATTTATATCTATACTTATAAATGTATGTATATATATATATACAAATACATATATACTTTATATATATACATATATGTATATATGCACGCATATATATATATATATATATATATATATATATATATATATTATGTATATGTATCATATTTAGATTTATGCATATATAAAATAAGCATGTCTATATGTATTACAAGTTCAATATACACATTATAAATACATATATGTTTATATATATATACTGCATACACATACATGTGTGCAGTATACTGTACACATATATATGTATATGTATATATATGTGTATTACTTGCATAAATACATATATACATTATATATATATTTATATATAATGTGTATATATATTGTCACAAACACAGTAACGTGTACACAAAAATGAAAAGGAAAGCCACAGTAAGAAACGAAAATAAACCGAAATGGTTTCGGTTTATTAATCGTCTGAAGAGGAACTCGTGAAGAATTCGAATCGTTACAATTCATATTCACTATTTACTTTGGCTTTTTTCCTTTTCAATGTATATATGCACATGTATATGTATATATATGTATGTGTACTGTGTATGTGTATATATATATATGTATATTCTATATATACTGTATATATATATAAATATATATATATATATATTATATATAATAAATATATATATATATACATATACTGTATATATGTATATATACTGTATATATATATATATATATATATATATATATATATATATGGTCATATATATCGCTATATGTGTATATATATAAGTTTACATATATACACTGAATATATATGTATATATATATATATATATATATATATATATATATATATAACTATGAACATTTATATATAAGTATATATATAAATATGTATATATATATAATCTATATACATATATATGTATACACACAAATTATATATATAAATATATGTATATATATGTACAGTTGCGGAATTATATTTCAGTACACATGCTTGGTCCTGCTTGTGTGCATCTGGCAACCACCTCGATGTAAACATGGCGTAAATAGTATTTTTATGAATGAGGCGAAAACCCTGGGTTATTTATTACAAAGAGCGTGGTTGGTAGAACATAAATAGCCAGTAAGTGTACTAATATATATTTTTTTAAGCGAAATAAGCTATTTGATATTTCGTTTTTTTTTTTTTTTATTATTTCAAATAACGGGTTGCAAAATGTTTAGTATTAGTTATTGTCTTTTTATGGAATATTTTTCAGATGTGACTTCTTTGAATTGTTTATCGAAATGACAAGACCTGTGGAGGTAAGGCGGCATTCCGCCTTTATTTGAACAGAAGATATTTGCATATCGATTGTAGAAAACGCCTCATACTTCAAACCTCTATGTATGACAGCTAAATCAAATAGAAATCTGTTAGCAAATGCTCGAAGCAACACTATCTAGGAAACACTACGTTATATTCTCCATTATAGAACATCATATGAACGCAAAACCGCAGTATGGAGAATATAAAGACGCTTTTATCATTGTGTGTGCATATGCGCGCGCGCATGTGTGCACAAGTATATATTTGATGAGTTACAAAAATATGTGATTCGTTTTGTTCATCACGAATGCACAAAATATGTGATTCGTTTTGTTCATCACGAATGCACAAAATATGTGATTCGTTTTGTTCATCACGAATGCACAAAATATGTGATTCGTTTTGTTCATCACGAATGCACAAAATATGTGATTCGTTTTGTTCATCACGAATGCACAAAATATGTGATTCGTTTTGTTCATCACGAATGCACAAAACATGTGATTCGTTTGTATTATGTGATTCGTTTTGTTCATCACGAATGCACAAAACATGTGATTCGTTTTGTTCATCACGAATACACAAAATATGTGATTCGTTTTGTTCATCACGAATGCACAAAATATGTGATTCGTTTTGTTCATCATGAATGCACTTAATCTTGTGCTAAATTCTGAGAGTGGTTTTCGCTCTCAGTATTCCATAATCCCTGACGTTTGTATGGAGACGCATCCACAGATGAGCAAGTCAATTTACGTTTGCTTGTTTCAACTCAAGCAATTACAAGTTAGGTGGTTTGAAGGAAGGGAAATAATTATATTCTTATTTGTCAGTTCATGTCTATCCACTGCATATGTGTAGGTGTAATTAAATTTGCATATTTACCTTCATTACAAAGTTTATATATTCTGTTATGTTTACGGAAGCATAATTTTTTTGATAAATGAAATGTATTAGATATCGTTGCCTTTAAAGCGTACTTTTTCATACACGATTTCTTGGAATTATTTGATTACTGAAATGGAAACACCTGTGGAAGTGGGCCGGCGTCTTAGCTCCACAAATGATTATAGCTGCACATTCTCTACACTTATAAACTCTGCTTTCTATAAACAGCTATGTATGACAGATGTAAGAAATAGAATATGCAAATTTGGCGAGAGCTTTGCAACTACTCGTTACTTAACTATCCAGAAGCAGCTAATTGAACAAATAAAGTGTTTATTATCTTTTCGTCAGATCCAAACACTGATACAGAAGAAAAAATGTTACGTTATAACCTTCATTATAGACAATCTGTACGCAAAATCACAGGGATACAGTGAATTTGTAAGGGTTTCATCATTGTGAGCATGTATGCGTGTTGAGAAATTAAAGACGCTGATTTTAATGAGCCTGTACGCCATTTTCGTTATTTGAGTACTAGTATGCGTAGTGATTATAGTTTTGCATTTCAAACTTTTTGAGCCACGTTCAGCGAAAAATAACATATGTTTGTTTATTGAAATACTGTCTTGCTTTGTATGAATTTGCTAATTGATAGAACTATTTTTTAAAGATATTTAGTTGTAATTTTACTTTTAAAGAAGAACAGTTATATGTAGAAAAGAAGGCAAATATTTAGGAAATCATACTGACTGGAACAATTCCTTTTTATTAAAACCTTGTCCAACCACTGTTATTTTCTACAACTCGTAGTGTCTTCGGGACGGAGGCGACATGCTTATTATATACAAGTTCCGGTTTCCTACGGTGCATGTTCTATTAACTTTTGCGACGTTCTTTCATTTGCTGTTTCCCAGACATTGACTATATTTGCCCGGACGTTTTCGATTGGGTTAAGTTACATTCCTTGCTTGGCCAGGGTAGGACCTCGAGGTGGTTTTGGTCACGAAACCATCTCGTATCTGCCCTTGACGTGTGTATTGGGCAGTTATCCTGCATGAATACGATCGTTTCTGAGAAAGGCAGGGCATAGCTGCGTACTGACGGGAGAAACACTTCTAATCGATTTATTTCTCCGAATTGAATCTCCTCTCTATTTCTGCTAGTTTGTCAACGCCATGAAGGAATATCCATCCCTCACATATCACGTGGCCACTCCTCGTAGTTTCGTAGATGTTTTGTCTGTCATATCTGGAAAATATAGAATGCGATATTAGATCATAAGATATTAGTGTGCATACAACAATGATCTATATAGAGTGATCTTCTCCATATATCATAATACAACTAAGAAGTTAAAGAGGTAAAAAAGTTATTTGCACACCTTGTGTTATCTCCAGCACTGATGCTTTTCATCCCTCCAGATTCCCCATCCCCAGTGATCCGGATCATCGTCTACATACTGCTGGGCGAATTGGAGGCGACCTCGGCGATGCCGGTCGGTCAACCTCCCTTTGGTGGCTGGTGTTCGGTGATTAATACCATCTGCATGCAATTTTTTTCTCGCCGTTCGACTTGTTACAGTTCTTGTACTTCAACTGCATTGGTGAAGGGGTTCGCCTCCACCATCTCCCTGATCTGAGCATCTTGATCTTCGGTTGTCTTTCGTGGAGCCCGGAACGTTCAGGGTGCCCTCCTCCTCCCACCTCTTTATCCACCTGTAAATTACAGACCGGGGGATACCCAGCTCCCTGGAAATTTAATTAGGTGAGAGACCACTTTCATCCCATTGATACGACCCCGATTCGCAATTTTAGTTTGCCTTGCGTTCATCTAAAAGAATGTCAGTTGAACCTTTTTACAGGCAACCTCGTTTTCACCTCGGATTTCCTATACTTCATACATACATAGAATACATTTTTTTTCTCTCATTTAACATATACTTGGGTTAATAGCGAGATAGATATTAAGGAATTTAAGGGTATTCATTATCATAAAGATTATGAAATAAAGATAATAGTTGGTTCCTCTTTCTTTGAATTACTCAATTAGTGTTCAGGGTTTAAAACAAGCGTTCAACTTACTGCATGCTCCGGACATCTCTTATAGGATGAAAATAATTATTCCATAAACTTATAAAGGGAATGCATAAACACCCTAACTTTGTAAAGTTTAAATATGATATATATATATATATATACATATATACACATATATGTCTTTGTATATAGTTTATAGACATGAACTGACAAACAAGAGAATGAGAAATACGAATGTGACAGACAAATGTAGAGAATGAGATACAACGGGTAATAGACCATGCAAAGAGGAAATGTAATATATGTAATATTAAATATGATACATATATCTTTGTAACTCATCAAGTATATACTTGCGCACACACGCATACGCACACACGGGCATGCACGCACACACACACACACACACACACACACACACACACACACACACACACACACACACACACACAAACACACATACGCACACGGGCGCGCGCACACGCGTACGCACGCACACACATACGATGCACACATACAATGATAAAGCGTCTTTATATTCTCCATACTCATACTGCGGTTTTGCGTTCATGTAACGTTCTATAATGGAGAATATAACGCACTATTTTTGTCTCGGTGAAAACTAATTCTCACTTCATTAGTTAGATGGTGCAGCTTCGAGAAGCCCTTGCTAACTTTTAAGCGAATTTGTAGATTTCTATTTGATTTAGCTGCCATACATAGACGTTTGAAGTATGAGGCGCTTTCTATATTCAAGAAATATGCAAATATAATTGTTAATTGTTCTGTTCAAATAGAGGCGGAATGCCGCCTTACCTCCAAAGGTGTTGCCATTTCGATTAACAATTCAAATAAGTCACATTTGAAAAAAATAATCCATAATAAAATTGATAATTAATACTACACATTTTGCAACCAGTTATTTGAAAAAAAAACTAAATATCAAATAGCTTATTTCGTTTTTAAAAATAGATATTAATACACTTACTGGCTATTTATATTCTACCAATCACTCTCTTTGTAACAAACAACCCAGGGTTTTCGCCTCATTCATAAAATGCACACAAGCAGGACCAAGCATGTGTACTGAAATGTAATTCCGCAACTGTTCATGCTATATTGCTTAGACCAATAGACCAAGTAGTCTATTGGTCTCATGGCTTACAGAAGTCATGCTAATGTACATGCTATAGTGTTATCATGTCTTATTTCTTAGGACATTACACATCTATTAATTACATGGTTAACTAAATAGATGCAGGAAAAGGTATAATAAGCAAGTATTTCCAAGTCCCGCGCACTTGAAATCTCGCCGAGTTCCCCGTTCACAAAACTGAGCGTGATCCGAGTCTTCCCGACCGGAGTGCTGACGCTGCTTCATACATCCTCTCGAACCCTGTGTCAAGAGAGCTGCCAAAGTAATTTCACGCATTTCTCGGCGAAATATTTTCTCGTTACAACTCAGATTTCATGGCGAGCAGCGAGACTCCATTTGGAAACGGAAAACCAATGTCGATGTGAAGCGCTTGCTACAATTCTGATGCTGATTAAAAAACACGGAGTAGTCAGTCACTCGGCTGTAATATGTAAATTTTCTTATGTGTAAAGTAATTCATGGTCGAATCAGGTTGGTGGAAATTTCAGCTGTATTGAAAACGGTCGGTTTCCAAAAATCTGACTTTATATGCCACTTCATTTCTTGTGGACGTAATCAAAGAGTCGGGCACGCCCTTTCACTCGGCCCATTTTCGATTCGTTGCGGTGGGACTCAGTGGGC
>NC_061828.1:25965993-25973493 GCF_019202785.1 Penaeus chinensis | reverse complement strand
GCGGGATCTGCCAAGGCGAATGCTGGGGGGGGGGGGGGGGGGCGCTGCTCCATAAAGATCCTAAAAGGACGTTCCGCTCTGCCATTGTGTCTTGGTGTGTGTTGGCTTCTTTCGCTTATTCGTGCACATATCGCTGCGTCTTATCAAGTTTGTCGTTATTCATGGACTTTGTATGACTTTGCGTTTCTATAAAAAGCTTTTGTTTGTGTATTAATGAACGCATATGGGTGTTAACAGGATTCTGTGTGTTGATGTATGCAGGTGTGGGTATGAGTGGGTATGTGTAAATTTGTTTCCGTGTGCCTTTCTGGATGTGAATTTTTTGTGTGAGTTTGAACTGTTTGTGTGTGAGTACGTGTTTTCTTATGTGCGCATGCGCGTGTATGAGTGTGTGTGTGTGTGTGTGTGTGTGTGTGTGTGTGTGTGTGTGTGTGTGTGTGTGTGTGTGTGTGTGTGTGTGTGTGTGTGTAATGATATATATATATATATATATATATTTATATATATATGATTTTACATATATACATACAAAAACACACAAACACACACACACACACACACACACACACACACACACACACACACACACACACACACACACACACACACACACAGACACACACACACACACACATATATATATACATACATATATATATACATATATATATACATATGTATATATACATATATATATATATAAAGAGAAAGATTATGTGTAATGTATGTATATATATGTGTGTATATATGTGTATGTATATATATATACATATATATATATATATATATACATATATACACACATACATACATGTTGGGATTACCTTTCATTATCCCAATGTTGTTTCTGAACAAAGAAAATTCGCCTGTAGAAAGGTAAATATATGGGGTATTTCTCGTAATTCTAGAAAATAACGATTTGCTATCATGCGATTCAAGCTATTGTCGATTCTCCTTCTTGAGATTAAAGTGAGCCACACAACTTGCGTTTCTTGTCCAAATACACGGATACACACTTTATACGTATACCATCTATGACAATTTTCCAATTCCCGAATCGTGAGAAGAAGAATCGCAATCATTTCGATTAGGAAGTGGCCGAGATACCATCGCTGGCATCGTGGCGAGCGAGTGGTCAGCATCACATCTTCTTTATCTCCGCAATTATCTTATTATGGCAGGACTTATCCTTCAATTATGTCATTTCGTTGCCGTGGCCCTTGCGTTGCCGGAGGGGCGCAGTGGGCGGAGGGACGGGGAGGGGGGAGTGGGAAGGAGCCCTTCCCACTCCCCCCTCCCCCACCCCTCCCCCTTAGTTCAGCTCTTGACTGGATAATGACTTTATTTACATCCCGAGAAGGATTTATCTACGTCGTTGCAAGATGCGTTTTTTGCGTGATTACTCGGACAAATTACCATACGGATATGTAGTTTATTGTAGCAATTTACTAAAACTCTAGAGGCGAAATAAGGGATGAGGGGAGCGGAGGGGAGGCAAGATTCTAGCCCAGATTGGGCCGCAGATGGCGCGCTTGCTCACCGACCGGCTTGTTCTGTGGCCGTAATTAGCTTATCTGTTTATCGGCAGTACTTGACAAAAGATAGTTTGCTGCGTCACTAAGATGCGAGATAATGTCCATTTCTTATTTTCCTCTCTCCCTGTTCACCGTCTGCTCCTCCATAATCCTCTCCTCCATCTTCTTCTCCATCTCTCTCCTTCGTTTTCTCATTTTACCCATTCACGTGATTATTGTTGTTGCTCTTGTCCACTTAGCCACAATTAATAGGAAAACTTGCTTTTCGCTTAATTTTGACCTTCATTATCAACACTTTTATCTTCACTTATTCCGATGCCTCCCCCCCCCCAAAAAAAAAAAAAAAAAAAAAGAATACCAGTAGCATATTACATTCATTCAAATAATTAACTTTATCATAATCACTAATATTGCCAAGGGAAGGAAGAAGAAATAAATGAACTTTGAAGGAGGAAGGAGGAGGAGGAGGAGGAGGAGGAGGAGGAGGAGGAGGAGGGGGGAGTAGGAGGAGGAGGAGGAGGAGGAGGAGGAGGAGGAAAAGGAAGAGGAGGAGGAAGAGGAGGAGGAGGGGGAGAAGGAAGAGGAGGAGAAGGAAGAAGAGGAGGAGGAGAAGAGGAGGAGGAGAGGGAGAAGAAGAGGAAGAGGAGGAGGAGGAGGTGGAGGAGGAGGAGGAGGAGGAGGAGGAGGAGGAGGAGGTGGAGGAGGATGAAGAGGTGGAGGAGGAGGAGGACGAGGACGAGGAGGAGGGGGGGTAAGGGGAGGCCGGCGAGCCCTCAGTCCGTGTTCCAGATGGCAGGCTGATCTGGCCGACACCTTGTTCTGTGGGCGTAATTAGGTTATCTCCTTATCTCCAGTGTACCTGCCTGCTGTTATCGCAGGCTTCCCAGATAGAGGCTAGTGATAGCTCACACGCTGTTGTTTCCTTCTCATGTTCCAGACCTCGGGCATTCGTCATGCATACCTGCTATTAGTATTATTGATAGTTTCTAGTTCACAAGTCACCAGGAGCATGACTAAGGGCTATCAAAATAGCTGGTAAACAAAGCTTTTTTTTCTTTGGTGATTTGTGAATGAAAAGGTAGAGGAGGACCATAAAAGGCATTAAGAGACAAACGAAAAAAAGAAGAAAAAACCTGTAAATACGAATGCGGACATGGAAAAGGGGAGAGAAGCAGATATGACGAGGAAGGAAGAAAGGAGAGGAGGGAGAGGGGGAATCGAGAGCCGGCTGGGTCAGCACCACATAATTACTGTAATGACGCTCCACCAACTGCCTCATTTGTTAGATTGTGAGCAAACACGCGGCCCAGCAGGTCCACCTCGCCCTCTCGTGGCCACTTAACGAAGTTACCCTTGACCCCTCGCTCGCCCCTCCCTGAGCACCCGCTTGGCCAGTAACATAATATCGCGTGGCGGGGAGGGGGAAAGGGAGGGGGAAAGGGAAGGGGAGAGAAGGGGAGGGGAGAGGAGGCGATAGGGACAGCAGAAGAGGGGAGAAGGCCAGGGGAGGAACGGTGCATGTAAAATATGTACCACCTTGCCAATAAGTTTTTCTTTTTCTTTTCAGGGAATATATTTTGAGAGTAATATTTTGGAGTACGGTGTATTAGCTGTTCGTTTAGCCTATGTATGGATTTTAAATATATTGTTTACGCTATACCAGTACGACTTTCACATGATCAACGAAATTCCGATAAAACATTAGAAAATAGGAAATTAAGGCATTACTAACATGAGATGGCATGATATATAAAACTTGACTTAAATGCAAAGTTTGTCGATCAAGCTAACCCGAGGGGCACCATGCGTCACACTGCGCCTCGCTGCGTCGCCGTAACGCTTGCTGTAGATCATTAAACAGAAGATGAACCGGCATTTCCAATTCACTGGGGACGTTATCACGCACTTGTGTGCTGCGTCACATTCATCCTGCGGTTGGAGGATTCGCCGAGGGAATAAAGCTCACTGTGTTTACTGTTTTAGTTTCGATCAAAATATTTTTTTACATACACACGCACTCTCTCTCTCTCTCTCTCTCTCTCTCTCTCTCTCTCTCTCTCTCTCTCTCTCTCTCTCTCTCTCTCTCTCTCTCTCTCTCTCTCTTTCTCTCTCTCTCTTCTCTCTCTCTCTCTCTCTCTCTCTCTCTCTCTCTCTCTCTCTCTCACACACACACACACATACACAGACACACACACAAACACACACACACACACACAAACACACACACACACACAAACACACACACATACACACACACACACACACACATACACACAAACACACACAAACACACATGTATATATATATATATATATATATATAGAGAGAGAGAGAGAGAGAGAGAGAGAGAGAGAGAGAGAGAGACAGAGAGAGAGAGAGAGCGAGAGAGCGAGAGAGCGAGAGAGAGAGAGAGAGAGAGAGAGAGAGAGAGAGAGAGAGAGAGAGAGAGAGAGAGAGAGAGGCATAAACATGCACTGGCATATACTGTGTCTCTTTAACACGTCCAACAGTACACGGCCCGCCAATGGCAAAATTACCTTGGCCACACCATGCACACTCGCACAGAAACAAGCTCCCCCTTGTTGTCTGTCGGGTCAGTAATCAGTAAAATTGTCCATTAGGAATTACCGCGCGAAAGGGACACGATAGAATTGTGAGTGGGAGCGCTGGTGTGAATGTGTATTGAGAGTGTGTGTGTATATTGAAACCAGGCATAGAATTATTAGTGGGTGTCCCTTGTAAATTACCGATATCATAGAAGTGGGTCTCACGCCCAACGGAAAGATGCAGCGGAGGAAAGGTCTGAATCCTTGTGGCGACCGCCGCCATCTCGATATGGAATGCTTCGGCAGCATTGTATGTCTTTTGTGTTTGTGTCAAGGAATGTATGAATATATATGCGTTATATATCACCCTCCGCTATTTGGGCGTACCAAATGGCGAACTCAACAGCCACATCCGTTATGAGACATATGAAAAAAATATAATAAATATGATAAACTACACGCCGCTAACATCCTGGGGTTTAGATGCGCAAGGTTAGTGAATGTGTATGCATTATTGAAGCTGCAAGGGGAGATCTTTGCCGCCTCTACTTTCAAAGTTGGGAGTTCCGAACGAATGTATGTGTAAATTAATTATCAAAAGGAGTTTACCAGGAAGTTCGAATACAAGAGCCAATACAACCTAGGGTGGTATTGCTGATAAGAGATAAGGCAGGAAAAAGTCCCTAAGTGCTAATTCACCCGCGTTGTGAAACTTATAGGCCTACTGGGCGTGTTCATATTGTTGAGCTCGATGCCACGTTAATTAATACGTTCAACTTGCGCTGAAAGCAAAAGAAACACAGAACGACATATGTTTCATGTGTCTCATTGTGATTAAAAGAAAAATAACGAAAAAAGAGAAAGATTTTTAGCCCGTTCCATTCACCTCACCCCGTGTCCTACCGGCTGATTCAGTAGATTTTGCGTTTACACGATTTATATTAAGCGGGGCAGTTTCAGATACTTTCCTCAGCCATGTTTGCGTATTGACTCCAAGCACGCACACTCACATCCTTGCAGCTGCAACGAAGTTTATATCCGAGATCAAGGTAAATAAGTGGGCGAAAAGAGGAGAGAGGGGGAGGGACGGCCGGGCGGTGAAGGACAGGGACGGAGTGACCGCGGAGACACGAAAGGAAAGAATGAGAAGACGCAGTAAGAGGGAGGAGCCGAAAGGAGGAGGGGGGGGGGGGAGGCTGGAGTAATGTCAGAGGGTTCTATAAAAAAAAAAATTATTGCTGTTATGAAAAGAAGGGTTTTGTCGAGATACGAGAAAGGTTAATCTTTTTTTTTATTACGCAAGAAGGTTACGGACGGGCACGGGGACACCTCTTTGTAACTAACAATAAAGATACTACATTCGTAATGGAAACTTCTAACGAGCTGATTTCAAGAAAACTAGA
Organism: Penaeus chinensis; assembly: GCF_019202785.1. Taxonomy (NCBI): domain Eukaryota; kingdom Metazoa; phylum Arthropoda; class Malacostraca; order Decapoda; family Penaeidae; genus Penaeus; species Penaeus chinensis. The sequence continues at coordinate 25,968,009 of NC_061828.1, read as the reverse complement.
AACATTCGACGGACTCTGTTGTAAAGTTGTCAATTAAATTTTGTTAAGAGGAAATTGCTACTTGTTTGGTTTTCCTATTGGTAACAGAGCGACGGCCAAGGTTCTTCTGCATTCACCACGTTACGTACATTCTGCACTATCGACTGAAATGAGAAGAAGGCCCGCTGCACGGCCGCCGTCCCTCGCATGTTCGACGGCAATCAAATATCGACTTTTAATCGGATAATCGCGTCTTGGATAATCCTTCCGTCCTTCTCCGTCGTCCCTTCGGCCGAGACTTCAGCTCATGAAGTTGCGTAATTGCTGTTTGGCTAAAGTTCCTCTGCTAATTGATGGGATAACTTTGGCGAACTTAGAGAAACTAATATACATAATTCAGAGCTCCTCATTATAATCACTACCCACCTCGCCGAGCCAGCCACCCCCACCACTCACCTGAGTGCGGAAGGGCAGGCTTGGTGCGCGAGGAAGGGGGAAAGAGTTGGAGTTTCCGCGAATGCGATTTCTTCCTCTGTCTTCAGCAGAGTAAAAGCAGTTCCTAGCTGTGGTTTGAGGACAGAGTTGCAGAGTTATTTATATGTTTTATAGTTGCAGGACCCCTTTAAGCTTGGGGTGTTAATGGTACTGTGCAGAAGGTGTATTTGAGAGCAACGCTTTTTGAGTGTGGGTCTGTATATACCATTTTGTAATTCATCAGTGCTCCCTCGTAAACCGTATCTTTTATTAAATTAATTTTGCCCAACTTGGCGATACCATGGAAGTTTCCGTGCCGTCGCCGAAGGTGATGTAGATAAGGTGAGCGCAGGACCGACTTGGAAGGGCGGGGGAGGAACTGAGGTGTGGGGGGCGATGCCTAGAAGCAGGCCACACATATATATGTGTGTGTGTGTGTGTTCATCATCATAGTGATTGTTCTTTTGTTAGCACCAGTATTTTGATTTTATGGATACTTTATAATTACTACTGGTATCCCTATCACCATCATCACTATCATTGCCATTACCATCAACAAAGTATTGTTGTTTTTTCTTTAAAAACCGTTATTACATTTCTGTTATAACGCAGACAGATTACAGTATCGTACATACTGCATACTTGCCATTGATCATATGTCAGTAATCTCCCCGCCCCCCTTCCCTCTCCTCTTCCACGCCTCACGCAAGAGTAAGGTCATTACGGGGATGGTCAGTTACAGTCTTACCTTGTTCTCAGAACTGTATGCGAAAAGGGTGCAGCTAAGTATAAAGAAATGTGTCTTTCTAATGCGTATTGTCTCCCCTCTCCCTCCCTTTCCTCCACTTGATCTTCTTCCATTAATGGAATGTTACCTTTCACTCAGTCTCGACAATAGTAAAATGAGTTACGAATAATAAAAAAATATATTTTTTTTCGTAGAAAAAAAATCTTTCAGTAGTGAACACAATCCATCTGTTGCCCCTCCCCCCCTTCCGCGACCCCCTCCTGCTGTTTGACTTACTGGATGCAATTTAGAAAACATGGGGATAAAATTATGTAAACTTCAAGGCCAGAGAGGCGTGCCGTGAGCTGCGACATTATATTAAATTCTCCATGAACATTTTGGAGCAGCTCATGGTCTTGAGATACTCGGCGAAGCGTTGAGTATTTCATGTAGCTCTTACTTTCCTTCTCGGCGGAGGGGATTTCGGGACGTTTATGTCTGTGGATAAACTAAATGTAACATAAATGTGCAGAAAACCCGTGCAATCAGACTCAGTGAGCGGGCAAGTTTGAAGCACCGCTTGGGCCGAGAGAGGCCACATACGAGAACAAATACTTACATACATACATACATGTTTACAAACAAGCAAACAAACAAACATACATACATATATATATACATACATACATATATACATACATACATGCATACATACATATATACATACATACTTTATGTACATAAGTTTATATGTTTATGTATAGATGATAATATATATAGATAGATGTGTGTGTACACACACACACACACACACACACACACACACACACACACAT